>NC_142011.1:90869831-91169831 GCF_049901735.1 Notechis scutatus | reverse complement strand
ATGCTAACATATCAGATTGTAAAAAGAGACAGTGAGAGATTTGTACTTTCAGACTTGCAAAATTTAATGTTAATGAAGCCTTCCAAGAAAGTAGAATTGTCTCATTTAGTGTGTTTCCTGTCTCATCTACCTGGGAATGCTGACAATACAGTATTGTAAAAAAGAACTGTTATTCCAAAAATAGCAGACTCAGCCTAACTTCTTTCTCCAAATTTGCAAAACAGAAATGAATTAACAAATAATTATGAGATGTTGTATTTGGCAATGGACGTATAATCAGACACAGATTTATTTTACTGTATATCTCAGTGTGTTATTGTTTCTCAAGTCAACATGAAAATTATATATGTATGCATATGTTTTCCTAATTATATAGTTATTTTCCAAGATTTTTTTTTACAATTTTAATGGACACAGTTTTGTCTAGAGTTTTCCTAATTTTGTGGGCATTTTGTATGAAGTTTTAAATTGGAAAATGTAACAAACAATGTAATAGTGTGAATATTGAAGGATAATTATGATCTGGTCCACATTTTAGTTCAGAAAGTGCAAATTAAATTGGCAATCCAATTTATTTTGTCTCCCATCTCCATTACTTATTAACACGATCAAAGCTTTTCCACCTATCAATTTAAAAGAACTGTCTTTTAATTAAATGGAAGTGAAAGATTATAATCCTGTACTGACTGATATGGCCATAAACTCTACTGAACATGATGGGACTTACAGAAATATATTGTAAATGAATTTACAAAAGCACATTACCGGTTTACTTTTTTAGAAAACAACAGTTCCCAAATAGATTACATAAGCAACAAATAATGAATATTAAAAATACAGCTTTAATATGGAAATGAAAAGGACAAGGTTTCAGTAAAGCAAGCAAACCAAAATCTATTAAATAAGTCAAACAAGAATCTTGTAGTCACAGTGGTTAAAGTGTAGCATTGAAGGCAAACTCTGTCCAAAGGCTGGAGTTTGATCCTGAGAGGGCTCAAGGTTGACTCAGTGTTCCATTCTGCCAAGGTCAGTAAAATGAAGACCCAGTTTGGTGGGAGCAATGTGCAAATAAGGCTTACATTGTACATAGTGTTATAAAGTGCTATATAAGCCTAAATGCTATTGCTATTTTGGAGGAGGTGCTTAATGAGATTAGGAATGGGCCAGGCAAATATCTTTTGGAAGGAAGTCCAGTATTTATATGCTACTAGGTCTCACCACCACCATATCACATCCTTCAATATTTATTATGTATTCCAACCAACCAAATCTTTCTTGCTGTTGGATCTATGATACAAGACCTTAACCAGAAATAGACTTGATGGAGAGCCGATTTAAATATTAAGAAATAAAAAGGACATGTAAAACTTAAAAATAAAACTTTTAAAGCTTTAACCATTTAAAAATATATTTTGTTCATATTTTCTTTTCTGAAAAGGTTATTTTCCTTTCCTGTTTTATCTTCATAAGCAGCTTTGATAAAAGTCTCCTTTTATTTTAATATTGCATTCCCATAGGATGATATTTTTTTCCTCATATATTAGACAATAAGCAGGGCAATACTAACCCACATTTTTTCCTAAATGTATGGATCAACATAAACATCACTGAGTACTGAACATTTTGGAAGGACTTTAGCAATAGCAATAGCAATGGCACTTAGACTTATATACCGCTTCACAGTCCTTTACAGCCGTCTCTGAGTGGTTTACAGAGTCAGCATATTGCACCAACCTCAGAAGAAATTAGCTTGCAATACTGCATTCTAACCACTGTGCCACCACAGCTCATAGAACTAATAGAATTATTTCCATCAAGTGAGCAAGTGATTCAGCAACAGTTAGCATTATTCTCCCTATACAAATAGGAGTTACCATTCTATGTACATTCTGCCTTTCTTGCCTATTTTCTCATTCCTTACCTCTTCATCCCATTGCTTCTTTGTGCAGGATGGAACTCAGGAGAAACAGGGTGGTCTGTGGTTGCTTTTATACTTTGCTCTTTTGAACCATTTTACTTGACAAGATGAAGTTTTAATCCTCAAGAGAAGCATAAGAAACTTGAATAGGAAAGTTAGAGGAGCAATATTTTTCTTTCTTTTTTCTCTTTGTTATAGCAAAACACCTAGTAATACAGTTAGCAATGGCATGAAGGCAGACTCAAACAAGCATAAAACCATTACAAACTCAGTTGCTAGTTCATATGAACATTCAAAAATGCAAGATGATTGAATAGAGTTCCTGTTGGAACTAGTGATGGAACTAGATAGATCATAGCACTTCCACCTTTCTTCTCCTATAATATTGTCCAGTGACACAAAGAAAGCTGTGCAATGACAACTGACTTTGCATGAGAATAAAGATAATTACAAATTTGTAGATAAAATGTGCCAATTTCCATGGTGGTACAGCAAATGGAATCTAGTTTATACCATGCGGATTACTGGCATCCATTTGAAATACTATGCTCTCCTTTCATGTGTCTTAAAAAAAAAAAAAGAACTATTATTGTTACATACACAACAAAGTGAAATCACAGGTCCCAGTTCTTTAACTGGTGTTGGCTTTCATATGCATTAAGTTCTTCCCAAGAACATAGAATGTAATGTATGTGTAGTATATGTGTGGATCCAAACAGCATTGCCTTTTGGAATTGACAATGGAAATTTTGATGATGAACATATTTTCTAAGCAGTCATCCAATATTTTTTGTTATGGCACCCCGTATGGCCATAAGTATTGGAATCACCACAGTCACTTTATGCCATAATCTTTCAATTTCGATTTTCAGATTGATCTTCTGGTATTGCCCCACCAGCTACATTTTCTTCTTTTTAATCATAGTTAGATCCAATGTGTTATGAGCCAAGACAATATCTGTTTGTATTCAGAAATCTCCCAATATTTTAACCTGATCATTTTTATTATTATTTCAAATCTATTTTCCCATTTTTTGTTATTTATCCATGATAATTTTTATAGATGTTCCGGTTAATCATTTTGGTGACCATGTTATGCAGTTGCTTATAATCAGATTGTGCAATTTTCTTGCATGAGCTGATCATATAATCAACTGTTTCTTCTGCTTCTTGCACAATCTGCACTTTGACAACTTTTTGAATTCTGGCCTTGATTCCATTCATTCAAATAGCTTGCTCTTCAGCAGGCAAAATCAGGTCTTCGGTTTCTTTTTTAAAATGTTCCAGCATTTCAGGTTTTATCCTCATCCACTTTGCCCTCCGTCTTTTGCAGAAGTAGAAATTGACCATGTGATGCATTTCCTTACCAGCATCCTGTTCGTGTTTTTATTACATTACTTTGATATTACCCTTTTGTTTTTTGTACATTCAGTAAACAACAGTGGTTAACCTGCATCAATGTGTGTTCTTGACTGTTTTTTATATAATTAGCCAATGCATGCTTTTATTCCTCAACAGTTTGACTTGCAATAAACTTCAGTCTTCATTTTCTGCAGGGTTAATATAATCTATCAATATCTCCATGGAGATGAAACACATAGTGAATTGTCATCAATTTTCTTGTGTGTAGATCCACACTGTTCAATTCAACATAAATCCAGTCTGATTACTGGCATTTATCTAAAAGGATACATTTTGTTTTCATTTATCTTGAAAACAAAATGATTATATATTATTATCATGGATTGTTGCATAGTCAGGCAGATTTTTTTTTGCCTGGATGTGGCATTTTTATCCATCTATTGAGTTCTTTCCAAGGCCCTAGATACACAGATGTTGTTGTTTGATATTGTTAAAGGAATCATTCCAGGATGTAAGTTCTTTTAAGTAAAGCTATCTTTTGCCATTGAATAATGGTGATTTTGTCATTATTATTGTTGTTATTGTTATACTATCTGCTTTTTTCAGATGTAAAATCTGAATAGAGTTCTAGTCTCTTTTGGATGACATCCTACTTTACATTATTCACTCTCGGAATCTCACCAAAGATGTCCAATTTGATTTGATGTTTTATCAAATTCAGTGCCCATCCTTGGTACTTTTCCCCTTAAATTACTAAATAAATTATAAATCTGTTCAACAATTTTGAATGAGACTCTGTGGACAGTCAACTAATTAAAGTAGTCAACTGCCATTCAACCAAACAGCTTTTCAAGGTAGCTTATACGACACACACTAGCATATGGTGTAAGAAGGGATTAATTTAGTCTTTGCACCTTCTGTCACTGGAAGACCCCTTCTTTGAGATACAATCAAGAAAACATGTTCCTGGTTAAGTTTCTGTATAGAATACTATAATACCAGCTTTAAATAGTGCTTTTATTCAGATTTCCACTGCTCTGTGAATTTTGGCATTAATTTTGTTTCAAGGATGTGCAATGTACACATTTGTGAAGTCATTGCCACTATAAAATGCTCTTTGTTTCTCAACTTTTATCTTTTAAGCTTAGGGAAAGCTTCTCAACTGGAGTTAAGAACACGTAGTTTCTTGAATGCCATGACTGAAACATCACCCAATCATCACAAGTAAATACATTGGATTTAAAT
This sequence comes from Notechis scutatus, assembly GCF_049901735.1. Classification (NCBI taxonomy): domain Eukaryota; kingdom Metazoa; phylum Chordata; class Lepidosauria; order Squamata; family Elapidae; genus Notechis; species Notechis scutatus. The sequence continues at coordinate 91,165,306 of NC_142011.1, read as the reverse complement.
AAATCATTTTACCATACACCCCTTCAATTCCTTTGAGGAATACACTTTAGCCCCTGTAGTTTCATGGGCTTATTCTTTTGCCCTCTGGCTTTTTTATGAAATGTTAAAACATAAAGCATAATTAGCACAAATATTCATTCTCTAGGCCAGTTCTTCAGCTGTGCGGTTTCAACTCCCACAGTTGCTCATCCAACATTCTTAAAATGGCCAGGGTTGAGAAATACTGCTTTAGAGATAAACCTCTTAATAATACTTGAAACCATGTTAAGTGGCAGTTCTGTAAAAAAAGATATATAGACATGCATCTACATTGGAACACACCTGTCAAGGGGAATAGCTGGGCCTTCTGTTCTTAAAAAAAGTCCCTCCAATTTTAGTTGACTACTAGACCAGTATGCAGCCACAAGAGAATATTGGCATTTCCAGAACAGCCAGCAATAAGGCAAGAATGGTCTGCAAGAAACATAGGTGCTAGAGGTTTTTTGGGGGCTACTAGTAGCCTCAGAGGTTGCCATGACATTGATTCAAGAACCCAGCTGTCTGATAAGTTAGCTTATTGCAAGAACTAAGAGAACCTTTAATAACAAAGTTTACTGATCACCAACCACAAAGTGTAAGTTTGTATTCAGTCAATTCAAAGTATACTTGTTTGTCTTGCTTGCAGGGTGCAAAGGGCTTGGGTGCTTCTGTTTCTGGGCAGTAAGAGGACTTCTTATAATGGACTAGCCTAACTTCAGGCTATTTGGTTCTGTCAGATTCTTGACCCTCAAGAATATATATAAAAAAACAAGTTTTTGACAGATGCTAATAAGGTTTACCAAGAGGAAGGAGGATCAGGTTACAAAAATATTAAGAATTATGACTTTGACATTTAGGACTCTTTTGATCTCAGAGTTTACTAGAGCATAGCTTTCTTCATTTTTATTTTTGGTACAGCCCTTTATGAAGGAAAGAGGGAGGGAGGGAGGGAGATCTCCATTTTCCAGATTAAGAAAGACCGCACAAATCTTCTGAACTTGCAGTCTTGTGTAAACTGCCTTCTTTTCTCAGGTACTGACATCACAACATTAGAATTAATGGTGGTAGCTTGTAAATGGTATAAAGCAGGGATCCCCAACCTTTTCGACACCGCGGCCCGGTTCCGGCATCAGCTGGGTGCCGCGACCCGGTACTGCCAGCGTCAACTGGGCGCCGCCATCTTTTAATGACGCTTCCCGGTGACGTCAAAAAGAGGCGGCGCCAGCGCTTCCAGTGAGCTTTTTCGGGTAGAAATGGCTTTCTACCCAGAAAAGTTCACCGGAGCGCTAGGCGCCCGCCATCTTTTATGATGAAAAAGCGCTTCGGTGAGCTTTCTACCCGGAAAAGCTCACCAGAAGCGCTTTACCAAAAAGATGGCGGCGCCCAGCAACCAGCGACCCGGTAAGGCTTGTTCCGGCCCGGTACCGGTCCGCGGACCGGCGGTTGGGGACCCCTGGTATAAAGCATGATGGTTACTTGTATTCTTTATTACAATTCATTTATCAGGTTGGTGTGTACCATCTTTCCTTCCAGATACTTAGAATAGTGAATATTGAATGCTTCAAAGAAGTAGAGGAAGTTAAGCTGAGACACAGTCCTTTAACTAATCTGTCAGTCACTTTCTAAGTAAAATACCCAAGTGAGATGATTGCTTGGAGCAAGTAGTCAAGGTAGTTGGAGAAAACCAAAACAGAATTTTCAAAGATGATTTTGTAGCATGCAAGGGAATTTTGAAAGAGAAAAAAAATAAAGAATGAATAGATCCATAAATCTTTAATAAACTCTTGCCCAAGACAATATATTATTATTGGACACTGAGCAGTATATATTGATATTGTATATCCTACTGCCTTTGTATTTTTAAATGTAATAATATTTTTTATTTTTGTAAAGACAGAAAATAAGGATAATAAGAAAAAATACACAAAAAATGAACAAATAAAAGAACCAAACAGGGAAAATAAACCACAAAGTAATTACAACATTATAGAATTGATTTTTTTCAATATTCCATTATTTTAACAAATTAGATTGCATAAAGCTATCAATCATTGTTAAAATCCAAGTCATATACAAATATCAAAAGCGATAGTTAATACAGTACAAACATCAACAAATAACACTGCAATGAAATCTGAAGCATGCCAATAAAACATCTTACACAAATTATCTCTGAGGCAGGGGCATCAAACTCAAGGCCTGCAGGCCAGATCCATCCTGTGGGATGCTTAGATCTGGCCCATGGGGCCACCCTGGAAACATCAAGGGACTGGCCTGCAGTGCATCTGCCAGCAAAAACTGAGCTCAGGAGGGCCACATTTTCACTGGCTGAGGGTTGTAGGAGGCTGTCACAACTGAAAACAGAGCTTGGGAGCCCATTTTCACTGGCAGAGCACTTGGGCCACCACAGGTGTCCCTGACACAAGTGATGTTGAACTGGCCACACCACCCTTGCCACACACACCCAGCCCTCCAAGGTCAAACACAACCCTGATGCAGCTCTCAATGAAATCGAGTTTGACACCCCTGCTCTAAGGGTAATATTCTGTCAAAATACAATGTTCCAATTATTTTCCCATTGCTGCACATAAGTTATTCCACCTAATTCTGCAATCGTTTTGAACGCATGCAGCTTCTGAGTCATATTTCACCAACAATTTATAAGTAAGGCTCAACAAATGCTCTAAAAGTTTCCCAATTCAGTCAAGTCTCTTAAGCATTTCTCCTTATTTTTACTGTCCCTTTAAAACTTTACTGCCTATTTGAAAATGCTTCAATTGATTAGGTGGCTCTGACCTTTCTGAAAAGAAAATCTCAAAGAATTTACCTTTGCCTTGCTGAGAAACAAATTGTATATCTATATGATTTTGTTGTCTTCCCATTGTGTGAATTTTGTATTTTCCTCTTCATGAAAATAAATAAGCAATAACAAGGAAGAAGTAGAAAGTCTGATTCATATCCTGTATTTATCCCAAACTTTTAATACATTTCTTATTATTACATCATCTCTTATAACCTGTTCAATCAAATCAAATTTTATTATGGTCATAGATCAGCATATATAACTTATTTTTGTTTGTAGCAATCCAAAGATATATGTGTGATCTGGGATTCTGTTTTCAATTTTATTGGAATTATTTGAAGCAAAAAGGTAAGCCTAAGTAGAATTTTCATTGTAATGGCTGTAATTCTTTCTTTACCAAGACAGTTTAAACTTTCTCTATCTTAAAAATGTTGCTATTATATTTGCTCCACATCTGTGAATCATTATTTTAAACATATCTTCATTGGTTTTGTCAAATAAACTACCAGGTATTTAATCTTTTTACTAATGATATTAAAACCTGTTATTATTGCTTTCCTTCCCCCAATTAAATTACATGCCAGCATTTCAGTTTTATTCTTATTGATCTGACATCTTGAAGTTGAACCATATTGCTATTATCAATTATTATTATCAATTCCTGGCTTGAATAATTGTAAATTCAACACCAATTGTACCTATTTTTAGTCTGTGTTCTCCATCTAATTTCAGCAATTCTATTTTCTTGGTATTTTTTTTTACCAATGGCTCCTATACCAAATAGAACAGGGATGTCAAACTGGCGGCCCACAGGCCAGATGTGTCATGCACAAGCCACGCCTACCCCAGCTCCATTAAGGGGGAAAAACATCACAAAACATCACATGACAGAAACATGATGCTGTGAGTTTGACACCCATGAAATAGAATAAGGTAAGAGACAAAGTCCCCTGCATTATGGTATGTTTTTGTGATAAATACTAAAACCATGTCATATGATCTTGAGGGCTTACATTCTTTAAAAATATTCTATAGAAATGTTAAAAATTATTTATTTTCCTCAATTGAAAATTTTATAACTAGATTGCATTCAAGTAGTCATCAATCTCTTCCAGGTGGGATGGCTATGTACTACATAATGTTGATTGGTGTTCTAACCTTTAACAAATTTCTCCATTTCATTCTTCACTTTAGACACATGTCTTGCTTGATCCCAAACAGAGATGATCATTCTTTTTTTTTCTGGTTCCATTTGCAGTTAATAACCAAGCAGTTTGTCTGATTTTTGGCCTTTTTCAAAAATATTTCTCTGACAAATTTCAACTTCCTATACCGGTAGGTCTCTTTTACTTCCATTAAATCTAGTTGGGTACAAATTACTTTAAACTTTTGTTTCAAGTTCAAAATGGCTTGTGCTTATGCCTTAATTCTAATTGCTTAAGCTCATTCACTAGTACATCCTATAACATTCTTTTGCATAGCTTTCTTTCTGTTTGATGTCAGAGAGAGAGAAATAATCCTCTCATAAATGTTTTGCTAGAGTCCCATATTGTAGATAAAGAGACATGAGAAGTTAAATTGATTTGGAAAAAGCTGCTTAATTCCTGTTGGCACTTCAATTTAATGTTCCCTTGTAACAGTAAAAGTAGTTTGTTAAGTCATTACTTCTTCAGGCAGGAGGATCTTCTTTTTAATCTTACAATTATTGAGTCATTTATTTATTTGATTTCTATAGCTGCCTATTTCACATAAATGACTCTGGATGGCTTACAATTAAATAGATGAAAACAAATAAAACACATAGTATTAAAAAAAAGCAGCAGTGCATCATAAAATATAATCTATAGTGTATATATATAAGGTTGGTAACTTCCATATCTACAAGATTAGTTAACAATGAAATATACATTCTAGCATATATCCAGTCTTGTATAGGTTTTGTGAAGAATACTAAGAATACTGAAGAATACTAAGTGTATTATTTCTGTGCAGAATATTTATAGTTATTATGCATCAAAAAAGAGATAATAATGACAAATAGTCTAAAACTTGTTGAGGGAGTTTATAGTTTCTTTGATATGAATCTGATTTGTACATCTTGAAAGGCTAAGATGAACTAATTGAAACCAAAAATATTCTATAAAAACTGTAATAAACATACAAAACCACAAGCATTTTAAAAGGTAAAACATTGGACAATTCATGATATTCACTTTTGTGGGAAAGAAATGCTTCAGGATTCATATTTAAACCATATTTCAACATATAATATCAATCAAAATTGGCTTAGCATCAGCCAATAAGCACCACCCTGCTATATTTGAAGGTGATTAATACACCTTAAAATTATTAAATGTCCTTAAATCCTGAAGCAATCAAAGGAAGTCTGTCAGAAGCAAATCCATTCCTTTCTAGCATTGAAGATGTTATCTACTTGGGTAATGAAACATCTGCAAGAATACAACCAAATTCAGAGACCACTAAGAACTGCACAACATTAACTCTGATTTAAAATGCATGCTCTTTTTCATATGCTCCTTTGTTGTATAATTTAAATCTATACATTTTCTCATAAAATGGACTGAAGACATTCAAGGCCAAGTGAAGGGATGTGCTATGTCAAAAAAGTGAGACTTTTAAAATAGTCCTACACTAGTATTAGTGAGAGTGCAAATCTTACAGAACCATTCATACCAGCCTCTATTCACATGACACTTTCAAAATTGTTATAACCAGAGGCCTTCGCAGGAATCTACACCTTCATAGAAAGCTAAAATATGTCAAGAAGAGTTTGTTGCTTTGGCAGGTGACTGGTGTCAGATTCCCTGAGGCAGAAAGCTGAAATGAATCTCAAGAGGAATCATTATTAGACCCAGAGAAAAGGTCACATCATTTATAGCTTAAAAATTACTTATATGTATTCCGTAGTGTCTATTATTTCCAAATGGCACAGTAATTTAAACAGTTGTGAAGGTGCCTGATGGTCCATGAATGAACAGCATTGTTTTCACTGTGTTTGCCTTCTGGAAATAAAATACAATGAAAGAAAAATAGATACCTTACTAGCTGATAATTGTTGTATATGTAAATAGCAACTCTCTTTTGTAAATGCTGGCTTCAAAAAAATAACAGCTGTGCGTCTTTTAAATTTTTAGTCTGTAGGACAAGACCAGGTTGTTATATCAGGTGTAATTTATTCATGCAACTGAAAAAGCAGTCAAGCACACTATTATACTGTTAATTGAATGTGGTGATATTTTTTTAAATGAAATGTTTGTATTCAAAAACAAAGGATTATAACGAAGAGACCCAATGAAATGTTGCCAGACCTTTTAATTTGATTACACACTCCAAGCTTTTTTTTTTTTTAAAAAAAAAAGCATGGTTTTACTTGTTTTTTCTTCCTTCCTTTATTCCCCTATACCCAGTTTTTTCCTCCCTGGCTTTCCATCTCATTAATTTTTAGAAACTCTGTGTTGGTTTTCCAAATCATTGCTTTCTTTCATCTATATATATATTCATTTATATACTTGTCTTATAAAACTAGCTAACATGAGACTAGAAAGAAATATCAAAAAGATTTGCTATACATATTTGTGGATATTTATATATTTAGGTTTCCAGCAAAAGATACTTTAGATCAAGGGTGTTAAACTGGCAGCCCATGGCTGCATGCACCCACCCCAGCTCTCTGAAGGGGAAAAATGTGATACATCACATGACAACAACGTGACACAGCGAGTTTGACACCCATGCTTTAGATAATTGATATCCATAGACTAGAAACTAAACACAATCTAATTTTCCCATTGATCTTTGTCAATTGTGTCCATTGTCAATTTTAAGCCATACCAAGGATAAAAACATAGGATATAAAAAATTTAAAAGTAGGGCACATAAAAACACATTGGTAAAATCAGTGCAATTGTCAAGAAGTACAGTTGGAGCTTTTTAAATGTTGTTGTTATTGTTGTTGTTCCATAAAGGTTTTAGAAATGAAACCCAGGTCTGATGTAATACCAAAATTAGGGATATAAAAGTTATGGCCTTCAAACCAATTGTAATCTGATGAGGAGGCGCTGAGGCTTGGATGTTGTCTATAACGATTCCATAGAGTTTTGCAAAAAAGAAAGATTTTAAAAAAGGAAACATTGAACATACAAACACCCCCCAGGCTTAAGCTTATTCTAAACACTTAAAGATAGTGAAAAGAATATATTTGCTCAATGAGCAAGTTAAACTAAGGTAGCTCTAAAAAAAAGTACTCTGAAAACAAGTAATCTCTTCTTGCTAAGAGATTGTGTACTATAAGGTGTACTTGTCAAGGAGTTTGTCCTAGCTAGTGTGAATATGTCACATATAATGTATCCAGTACAAATTTCAATGACATGAACATGACAATTATGATGTTACACATGGCACAATGGTACAAATGCCAATTGTTCAATCTTCTGAAATTGATTGCAAGTACCTAATATAACTCACATGGTTTCCATTGCATTACCACATTTGTTTTGTCATTTTCCTCCTTTATTTAATATTCAATGCAATTAATGATGTGATTAATGATATTTCATAATATCTCAATGAAAGGATAGCACAATTTATGTTCTTTCCATAGAATGGGTTGCAGATATTGGTGGGATTGTTCAGATAGCAATGGGGTCCCACCTCAGTTTTGAGATAAGTGAAGATTTCCCATGTTTGTAAACAATGCATGACTCAACCAGAAGTAACATTCCTATTGTCAGGAAAAAAAAAACCAAACTTTGAAAGTTGAATTGTTGTATATACCAAGAAGTTATATCAATATATGTTCCACGGGTATTATTTATATTATATGCAGTAAATCATTTGCTTCTAAAATGATCATTTTCATATTTGAAGTTTACTAATCCTGTTTGCAGCAACCATTCCATACAGAGTATTATGATTTTAGATGGAAAGAATCAGGACCTATGTAGAAGAAAAGGCAGTTGATTTTCTTAATGCCATTTATTTTTATTACCTATTCTGTATAGGTATAGAAAATATTTGAGGGGGGGGAATTCAGCATGGTGAATCATACTTGCCAATAGCGAATCTGTTGTTCTTCTACTGGAATAAATTTTTGTGATTATAGTTTGGAAAAACCCAATAGTTTTGATAAACTCTGTTTTACATACCTAGAAGGAACTGAAATAAACACATTTTTACATATGGAAAGAAGATTATCCTAAAGTTAAGATAATCCTCCCATCAAATAAAGTTGAAAAGTAGATTAGTAGTAAGTAAAGTTTATTCAGCAGGTTGCCAGCAAAGTTTATGCAATGAAAGTCAAATGAAATAGATGAAATAAAATAATAACATAGCAAGAAGTCTCTATAATAAAAAGTGTAATATAGATTATTGTAAAAATCAATTTTAATAAACTCTGCAAGTACAAATCTAAACTACTACAATGTATGAAGCTAAAAACGCATGTCACCTAAAACAATATATACAGTTGTAGAATCTGCATATTGAATATGAAATAGTGCATAAGTCAGCACTGGTTATTCCTGTAACTATTTATGCCTTGTGGTTTTTTCCTTGTGGCAACACAACATTTGGCTACTGAGCAAGTAGTGAAGGGTTTTGAATCTTCTAGAAGATAATTCACATAGTGTAGAAATTTTCTGGACTTCTAGATCTGCAGAAGAACCATGGTCTTGGTCCATGAAGAGAGTGCCATCTGGTGGGATCCAAGAAGAGGGCCTTTTTTTTGCTATGGTTCCCCCCAAAATCAGACTTGCTCTGATTCTGCTAGCCTTTGCAAGAAATTAAAAACCAGAATTCTTCCATTCGGTTTGGGGCCCTGATAGTGTGGTTATATTGGTTGTGGTATAGTATGAGTGCTGTTGGAGTTAGGTTATGTTACTTTTGTTTGTACTGATTGGTTGTGTTTCTGTTCTGTTTTCATTCTATTTTACTTGCTATTACCCAAAGTCATATATATGAGATGTGTAGCCATATAAAGATGGATGGATGGATGGATGGATGGATGGATGGACAGGCATTGAACATTGTTGTTTATTCACACAAACCTAAGTACATGAAAGCTGGATTGTCCTCTGTATCGGACTAGTAGAAGTTCTGCATATCATGCTGATATGCATAAGGACTTTCTCATCTGTGTAATACAGATTATGAAAGGCCTGCTGGGTCCCCTACCCCACCCCACCCCCAAAAAAATTGGCTGTGGTCAATTGTCATATCATTTCAGCATGAATTTAAACCTTGGATTCTGATCCAAATATTGCATATTTTTGAATGTTGCTTAAAGGTAAAGGTACTGCAAAGTCTCCCCTTGCACATACATGCTAGTCATTCCAGACTCTAGGGGGTGGTGCTCATCTCCATTTCTAAGCCAAAGAGTCAGCACTGTGTGATGTCGGTTCCGTGGTCATGTGGCCGGCATGATTAAATGCCGAAGGTGCACGGAATGCTGTTACCTTCCCACTGAGGTGGTCCATATTTTTCTACTTGCATTTTAACATGCTTTCAAGCTGCTAGGTTGGCAGAAGCTGGGACAAGTAACAGGAGCTCACTCCATTACTTAGTTCAGCACTAGGGATTTGAACCACCGAACTGCTGACCTTTGTGATCGATAAGCTCAGCGTCTTAGCCACTGAGCCACCGCATCCCCTGAATGTTGCTTAACATCTTTTATTTGGAAAGTAAAACAATAAACTTTTTTGTATGTTTCTGAATTATATCCAGATGTAACATATTGTTGCAAAATTTGGTTATGTGGACCACAGTCATTATTTTAAGCCAAATAAGAAAATAATAATTGTTTTCAAAAATTTAGCAAGGGTAGCATTTAGAAGCAATGTTTGGGCTTGGTTAATTTTGCTTTGATAAGTTAATAAAGTGGATGATTGGCTTAACTTGTGAAGCTTAAAAAAGAAATATTTTTAGAAACCTTTTAAAGCCATCTTAGCCCCACACTTTCTGCTGTGACCTGCAAATATTCTAAGCTGAAATGACCATCCTTCTAACTGGGAATGCCAGGGACTGAACTTTGCACCTCAGTTATGAGAAGTTGCTTTGTCTTCCGATGAGTTCTAAAATCTTTCATAAGTCAGACGGTATTTATTTTTCAATACGTCTCTCATGGCTCATGAGAACAAAATCCCTACAGAACTTTGTGAAGATATTGCTCTTTTCTCAAATGTTGTAAAAGCAATATTTACCTGGCAGAACATTACAAATGAGAAAGATGCTGCATCTTCTTGAATCCAATTGGTTTCAACAAGAGAGTTTGAAACACGAGGTTCTTAGTGGATCAATGAAGCTGGAGAGTGCTTTATTTTGGGTAATTGCTTTGCTTTACTTTGGCTGGTTGATTTATTTATTAAATTGAGATCTAAGTTGTTGGCTCCCTTATGGAATGGTATATTTAAGAAATGAGACACACTTATCTTCAATAAATAATGCCTGATCAGAATGGCTCAAGGGAATGCATCTGTAGTTCACAAATATTTTTAAACACTTACAGTACAAGTGTTCAATGAGTGAAAAGCATTTATAATTTGAAGGCAAGATTAATTTAGTAAATGGCAATATAGAGGAATTTTTAATCAGTTATCTTTTAAACTCCTATTTCTTCAACTTTTTGGCCATATCATGTATAGCTGTGAGAAGGGGCAGTATTCAGTTGGTCATCCATTTTATTTAATATAACATGGCAAAGGTTCAGGTTTGTGAATTCTGAACCTACATGACTTCATTATTATTAAACAAATTGTGTGTGATTCATTGATATAAAAGTATTGGAAGAAGGAATAGAAGTAGAAATGAGCCAGCAATACCCTTCCTTGAATCTGGTCAGTTATCTCAAGTACAGCAAATCAAGTCAAGGGGTTGTGATGCAGTCACATTTTCAGTAAGTTTTGCAAGGAGTTCCAGTTAGGATGTGGGATGCATTTTCGCTCTGATCTTGCCATGGGAAATAGGACTAGTTGTGGGAGGCAAATGAGACTGTGACAGGAAGCAAGGTGTTAGCCATTATTTCAGCTTGAGTTGTCCAGTCTCTACTGGGCATCGGCAATAAATAAACACACAGAATTTGCTTTTATTTTTTGGAATTCAGTTTCACTGAATTCATGACAGAGGAAGAGGCAGTGTGATGTTGAATCCAGGTATTACATTAGGACAGGGGTGTCAAACTCAAGGCCTGGGGACCCGATCCGGCTTGTGTGGTACTTAGATCTGGCCCACAGGGCTGTCCTGGAAACAGCGAAGGTGCTTCTGCCAGTGAAAATGGGCTCCGTAGCTCCATTTTTGGCTTCCACGGCCTCTTGCAACCCTCTGCCAGAGAAAAAAGAGCAGAGGGAGAAGGAGAGGGAGAGGGAGAGGGAGAGGAAGGGCAGCCCTCCTGAGCTCCGTTTTCACTGGCAGAGGGTTGCAGGAGGTCGTCGAAGCTGAAAATGGACCTTGGGAGCCTACTTTTTTCTGGCAGAGCATTTGGGCCCCCACCGGTGCCCCCAACAGAAGTGACATCGAGCTGGCCATGCCCATCTGGCCACACTCACTCCGGCCATCCGAAGTCAGACACAACCCTGATGCAGCCTTCAGTGAAATTGAGTTTTATACCTCTGCATTAGGACTTGGGGAATTCAGGTTCAATTCCATCTTTAGGCATGGAAGCAAGCTGGGTTTGGGGCTTCTCTCTCTCCCTCTCCCTCCCTGCCCCCCTCTCTCTCCCCCTTTCTCTCTCCTCCCTCCCTCCTAAGTTCCCCTCATGGGACAATACAGTGAATATAAAGTAGAGGAATATTGCCTTGAGCTTCTGAAGGAAAATAGAGTATAAACTATTGCATAAATAAATAAGGTAAAATAGAAAGAATTATTTGTTCAACATTGAGCCCACTCCAATATCACTGTCCCAAACCAACCAACATTATCTTTTCTGGTTTGCTGATAATTTGATTTTTACTGTTTATTTAGTGATAGGAATTTATCTTCTGCCCTTCCAGCAAGTTCTTGGAAAACATTTTCAACCGTGCTGCTCAGAATGTACCAAGGATTTTGCTTATGTGCTGTCTATAAAACAGCCTTAATGCAATCAGTTCAATGTTCACAATTCATGTGAACCAGTTCCCAAGATTATATTTAATATGCTGTTTGAGAATTGAAAATCCTGGATTTATTGAATATGAATATGAGTTCACCTATTGGCCATGAGGTTGTTTTCATTATTTTAAAACTATCTTTCATTAACCTTAAAGAGATGCATGTAAGAACTATACTTTGTGGCTTTCCATTGTTTCAATTAAATTGTTCTGAGATCAAATCAAATAACTTGAGGATTTGCTGAACTGAAAACCTGGTTTCACATATGGATTGCTAGGAGATTATCCCACAGGGGTTTTGCTATCTGGGAAATTAAAATAAAGATATATATCTGAGTGAGGGTTTTGTTTTGTGTTTTTTTCCCACAAGGGAAGAAACAACTAGTGTAATGAAACTGAGTCTATTTTAAAATGCAAGGCACCCTCTGGATGCTGGTGCTTAAATGCGCAATGGGGGAAAAGCTATTGAGCTCTAAGCATAGTGCATTATGGTTATAAAACTAGGTCTGATATAATCCTTTCCTGGTCTGTTTAATATTTAAAGATTTTTCTTTTACCATTACTCACAAATGCACACACACACACAAACCCTTTGTATTTCAAAGGTTTCTGAAATAACAGCACTAGAATAAACGATGATTTGACCATGATCATTGTTGTTTTAATTAAAGAACAAAAATTGGAAGAAATACACATAATCTCATATCTATGGGAAAAAATGATAAATATTGAATACTGTGTACATGTGTGTATGTGTGCATCTTTATTTGTATATATGTATGTGTGTGTATATGTGTGTTTGTGTGTATGAATGGCAGAGCCGTGGCATCAGTTCAGCATCAATGAATGTCTGACATGTTTGTTGCATGTTTTCCTCCCTTGTTTAGCATGGAACAAGGGATTGAGTGAACTTCATAATCAATTATTCATTTTTTAAAATGTTGCTAAAACAGGAACATTCTTTTGACAATGCCTCATGGGAATATGGGTGACAGGAGATAGTGGTCTGATTCCATTTATAGCAGAATGAGGAATCTGTTACCTTCCAGCTGTAATGCAACCAGAATCTATATTGAGAGCCAATTAACCAAGTGTGATGATTTCTTTGGGGTGGAGCTTAGGAGAGGATCTGACTGGGAATATTTTCCCTCAAGGCTGTTCCTGAAAGTCACTATTACCATGATGACTTCTCCCTCCCATTCATCTTGCTCATAGAAATTCATCATCTGCTCAGGTGGCGGCTCGGTGGCATTTGCTAGATCTTTAGCAAAGTGACATTTGCTGTCACTTCTGACTACAAAACATTGAGAGAGACACTTTAGCATTGCCCTTCATTTCTAAAATTGGATAGAATCCATTGCTATGGAAAATGGGTAAGCTGTCAATCCTCACTACAGAAGCCCCTTAAGTTGTCTGGTGGGGAGCTATTACAGTCCAGGCAACTGTTAAGTTTCCCTATCAGTGAAAAGACTCTACCTTGCCAGATCACAGGAAGGCAATTAAGCTACTTTAAAAGTTTCCACGCTAATCTACACAGGGATATTTTGGTCCAAGGTGCTGAGGGAAGGTGAAAGGCCTTAGTTTCCCCACTTCAAATTAGACTTAGAAAAACCTGTGATCTTCAGACATAATCTTGCTTCAGATATGTAAAAAATAAACCAAGATTACTGATTCACCCCAAACTATTCTCTTTGACAAGGTTTAAAACATATAAATGGTTCGACTTCTTGTGATGATTTTAAGGACACTCTCTCTCTCCCTCTCTCCCCCTCTCCCTCCCTTCCTCCCCCCTCGCTCAAATCCATCCATCCATTAAATATATAAGGCTGAAACTATTAAAACACTTAAAACAATCAATATAATAAAATAAATAAAAAGCAAGATTACAGGAGAACAACAACCATCTAAAACCATCTCACATTTTCATGATGTCTGGATTCCGTCGTGTCAAAGAAACAAGGGAGAATATTGATGTCTTTGAACTTTGGAGAATACCATGGACAGATACCATGGACATGAGTATATCAAGGATAACCAAAAAACAAATCAATGGAGCATCAAACAAAGAAATCCAGATATCTCACTTGAGGCACAAATGACCAGGCTGAAAATATGTTACTTTGGATACAAAATACAAAGATTTGGCTTTCTGTAAAAGAATTCAATATTCCAAAAGGTGGAAGGAAAAAGAAGAGAATAACCAGCAGCAATTTGGATTATACTAAAGTGCACCGTTGACAGCCCTGAAAAACAAGGGTAAGGATAGCTCTCATGAAGAAAATCTATTTATGGGGTCACTATGAGTCACAAATGACTTGATGGCACATAAACAATCAGTCAACAATATTACCAAAGAGCATAAGCGTTGAATTCATTAGTGCAGTCAAGAAAAGAGGAAAGGAAATTGTTACCTTTGTTCTGTTGATTAAAAAAAAACCTCAACCAATGTGTTTTATATTTTTCAAGACACTACCTTCAGCATGGGACATCTGCTTGGCTAGCCTCTAGACTTAGAAGAGAACTGAAATCAGTCTACCTTTTCCAGGTTCTTCATTGCAACTCATGAACAAAGAGCTCTGTTTCCATCTGTTGATGTTCTCTAGTTCTATTCCTAAGCGTAAGGCTAACCCTTCAACCATATTTCTTATACCAACCTGGTCAGAAGGCTTAATAGCAACATACTGAAAAGGTCATACATATAAACAAAGCATAAAGCAGTTTCCGGTTTGTCGCTTGAGCGGCGGTAGGGATTCGCGAAGCTGCGCGATCCCTGCCGCGCTAGCCGTTTTGGGGCTCCGACCCGGACGGGTGCGGAGCAAGGCTGCCCTGCAGGGGTAGCTGAAGGTAAGGGGGATCCGGAGGAAGGGTTTGGGGTGTTGCAGACCCCCTCCCTGGCCGGCAGAACCCCTGTTACCAGGACGGTGCAGCGGCGGTCCGTAATGGCCGCCACAAAGAAGTTGACAGCCGGGCAAGTATGCGCAGGAGGAAGAAGAGAAAGTTATTGAAAGTAAAAGTTCTTCTTGGTCGACCCAGGGCTTTGAGATTTATCTAATTTAATTCCTGGAAAAGATGGTTTTCTGATGATTTCTTCCACAAGAGAAAAAAAAGCGGCTATTTTGAGGTGCTGAAGGGAAAGTTTACTCTCCTCCCGACGGAATTAAGCCGGAAGGGAGAGGATAAAGAAAATATATTAATTTGGATCTTGTTGGAGGAGATGCCTTGAAGACTTGAGGACAGAAATACAATCTTAATAAGGCTTTAAAATATAGACTTGGATTCTTTTTTTTTATTTGTTTGATACCACCCCTGGAAGAGGAAGGGGGAATTTTGGCTTGCTTGGATTTATTGAGGATTGTGGATTTTGGGATTGTTTTGCCTTTCTCTCGGAATATTTGGTTGGTGTAAGAAGAAAGAGGAATAAAGAAAAGAAAAGATTTATTTATAATGGCTTTCCTTTTGAAGACCTGAGGGATGAATATGAGCAAACAAAAGCAGCCTGCAAAGATGGCATGGAAAAAGCTTTTCTATTTCTAGAAATGGCGCTGGTCAATTACCAACAGACAATGGAACAGATGGAAACGGAAGAAGAACAACAAGGAAGAGACGAAGACGCCATCTTCATTGAATCCCAAAACTTATCTAAGGAAGAAGGAAGGAAGAGAGCAAGGAAAATGAAGGACTTAAGATCTAAAAACATTTGAGAAAAAGAAAAATATGATGCAAAGTAAATATAATGATAACAAACAAGAGAAAAAGGGAACACAACAGAGAAGGGATCCCAGCAAGGTAGAGGTTAGAAGAAGAAGGGGGGTAGGAAGATTTGGTGGGGGAAGAAAGAAAGGGGAAAGGCGGAGAAAAGCCTCAAAGCTTTAAAATTGGATGGGAGAAGAGGGATTTTTTTAGAGACAAAGGATGAAATATAATTTTCTGTAAGAAAGATTCTGCTAAGGTACAGAAGATGGTATTGTAACATTTATATTTGAAATAGTAAATTAGAATGGTTTAAGATTTAATAAGAAATTAAAATGTTGAAGTTTTTAATAATGATTGATTTTTAAAATGTAATAAAATATTGAAGGAAAGGAGGATACAATGTATTTAAACATTTTTGGTGGATAGAATGTACCAAGCAGAACCAAATTGGGTATTTGTTATGCTGAATGTTAATTTTACTAACTTAGGGGAGGATAGAAAGGCATCATACTCTGATTAGTGATTTCAGGAGAAATTTTTTTTTATTATAAGAAGAGATAGAGGGATAATTGAATGGGCAAAAGATACAAATTTAATGATTTAATTAAGATGGATTAAATAAGATAGAAATGTGAAGAGTGATATGTGCTATTATTTTAGCCCATGCAAAGAGAGGTAACTGGGGCCAAGGTACTTTACTAAAAGATTTTTTTTATGTTTGTTTGTGTTTGTTTGTGTTTTATGAGAATATTGGGGAAATTATTGTAGAAAGACAGGGAAAGATTCAATATGTAATGATTTGTTTGTTGTTGAAACTTTTAATAAAACTTGTTTTAAAAAAAAAAAAAAATAAACAAAGCATGAAGCAAAAGGAGTTTTGGTAGATGAGAAAAATATACTCTTAAATGAACTTAACAGGGAACAGCAAATTAAATCACAAAGTATTAACTGCTAGAATACAGTACAAATAAAGGTCCATCATCCTAAAAGTCCATCATCTAAAGCTTTAACTGTTATTCAACTCTTATTCCCACCATTTCCTATAGCAATTCCACATTTACAGTATTGTTGTAACAGCTCTGGTTGAATGTAACTTGGCGCAACTAAGAGTAATTTGGTGACTACAGAAACATGTTTAAATCCATGCTTATATTTCATTGTGGTGCCCTCTGAACAATTATAAGAGAAGAAAATGATTTGTATTTTCACAGTAGACAACTGTCTATAGTGACATTTGGAAGAGTGCAGTGTTCCTAAAAGGCTGCATAGAATAGACTATTATACTGTCAGCAAGTTCTCCTGTGCATCCCACAAATATTATTTAACAAACCAAGGGAAAAAGATTCATTATGTTGTACAGCAGGCAACTGTAGAGAAGTGCAAATCTCCTAAATATGGTAGTGATAATCTCTCCAGAGATAAAGAGAGAAAAGTGATTTCAATATGTGCCAGAATATCTTACTCAGTTGTGCTAAGAATCGGTCTACATAGTGTAACTTCTCTGTTTCCCATAACCACTTGCCAGGGCAAATTTGTACTCTTTCTGCTAAAGTCCCTAAAATGCCAAAAAACAAAACAAAACCCTGCAGTCCTAAATAGAAATATAAAAATACAAGTCAAGGCCTATCACAAGCCATCTGTTTAATACCCCTGATGTAAGGGGATTTCAAAATGCTAGGATTCCAGAAGTATAAACCTATAAGTACAGAGGTGGGAAATGATGGCCTTTTTATGACTTGTGGACTTCAACTCCCAGAAGTCCACAAGTCATAAATCGGCCATTGTTCCCCATTTGTGACATGAAAGAATGAAGCCTTCATGAATTTAGCCAGACTGCCACACTTCAGAGTCCAAAAGATTTAGGAGGACTATTTTTCTTTTCTTTTTTTATGTTTTATTAGATTTTTATTTTTAAATAAACATCAATATCAATACATGAACAGTGTGGCCCCTGGGTATAATTTATTTTGATACAAACATCAATAATGATAATCATAATACTTGTTATATTAATCAAACTTATATAATCCTAGTATTAATATACATGTTTTTTAAAAGTGGTTATTCAATATTTCAATATTCCATTTTAATGCCAATGATGTTATACAGATCCATGGTAAATCATCTTTCACCCTCTAATCTTGCCCATCTTTCACCCTCTAATCTTGCCCATCAAATTATTACTTATTCTATTATAAAAAATTATATCATAATACCCCTTTTCAACCTCCAGTCTTTCCATCTAACTATTGCTTCATATAAAGATGTATATTCTTGTTTCTACCTATTTTCAAATTTCTAATCAGGCCATCATTATATTAGAAATAAATATATATATATATGCCTTTCTACCCATCATCTCTCATTCATTTTAATACTTCAGTTCTTATTTGTTTTTTGGCTTGCCTCCCATACTCCTCTCTTGGATCTTTATCGCTATCCTCATCTGTATCTTCACCACTCAGGCTGTATATTTCTTCCATCTCTATCCTCCTAAGCTGCCAGATCTCCAAAATATCCACCCAAGCCCCTTTCTTTCTTTCAAAAGTATCTTCCAGGTTATCTGATTCCATTTTTCAATCTCTTTAAATGCTTTCTTCTTGGTTTATTTCATCAGTCATTATGATTATTTTTATCATCTTCTCCTTCCCATCTTCTTGCTTTATTTGCTGGTTTGTCTGTTCTGTCTTTTCTTCCATTCTTTCTGCTATCTCCTCTTTCCTGGACTCTTTGATCTTCATTCATCATCAGTTGTAGCATATTTTCTATTTTCCCATATATGTGTTGCATTAGGTACTTTATCTCTCTGTGATTCTTTTCCATAATACTCCTAAAGCTTTGAAATATCAATTCCATTTCTCTTGAAATCTCATTCATTTCCCCTTGATGGAGCATCTTGTCTTAATTTAATAAGTTCTGCTCTTACTCAAGTCCAAAAGCAATATATTCCAGTCCAATGTTACTCCTCAGAAAGTTCAATAATCATAGTCCTTTACATCTCAAGATTATTAATCAATTCCATTTAAGTAGTGCAGGAAGCTTCCACAAGTCAAAAATCACTTTGCTTTACTTAAAGTCTTCCTTATTCTCATAATAGAGTCTTCAGTAATCATGCAGTAGCTAGTTATAGAACAGTAAGTATCATCACAGTCCTCCAGATGGATATTGTTTATTCCTCTCATCAAAGGTATTTCAAAACTTCTTAGGGGTATGGTATATTCCATTCACCAATAGATGGTGCCCTCAGCTTAGGTTTCAGCATTGTTTCAGGTCTTGTAGATTTAATTAATCCAAATTTAATTTAATTTATGGAAGCAAAGTCAACTATTCAAATAAATTCAAGTAGATAGTCCAGCATTTTAATGCCTTTCCAAAACAAGGCCTGTCCAATTTAAAAGTTCAATTTTCTGTGTTTTAAAAGGTCTTTTGGGTCTAGGATTTTTCTATCTAGTAGTTCGCCGCTTTAAAAGATAGTTCTAAGAGTCCTTTTTTCCTGGATTTTCCTCTTTCTTTTTTTTTCTTTAAAGTTAGGGTCTAAATAAAAAGAAATCTTCTCACCCAGCTCCAATCACTGTTTATCTGCACTGCTCCTGCACATTTCTTTGTTGCTTTGGCTGTCTCAGCTTCGTGACAGCCATGATGGCTGCCTCTTCTCCTTGTTGAAGGAGGGGGAAGAAGCCAGCAAGAGAATTGCTGCTCTCCCCTGAACTACAGGGCACCCCTCTTTTTTTCACCACCCCTACAGGGTGGCTTTAGCTCCTTTTGGAGCCCTCCAACAAGGAGAACTCAGCATGGGAGCGTGGAAACCCATTCCTCATGTCCAATAACACTGCAACATCAGCCAGAAGTCCCAGGAGGACTATTTTTCAGTGGCAGGAATATATAATGCCATCCACAAGCCATTGTGAAGGCAATCTCAGCCTGTATTCACGTTAACAGTAGTGTTTTCCTACTTGTACTGATACAAACAGCAACATCTGGTTTCTTGTTGCACTTTGTTTCATAGCAGCAGATACCTTTATCTCAGGCTACTGTCTGTTTTGACACTAATGCCCCCTCTCCACTCAAGTCATTGGTTGTTGCCTTCCATGGACCTGTCCTCCCTCCCTCCCCCGCTCCCCCCACATTGAAATTTTACTCTAGTAAAGTGAAATTGAGAAAAATTCTGCAATTTTCCCCTTCTAGCACAAGTGAAAGGAAAAATTGGGGGAAAAGTAGAATTATTTTGTTTTACTACTTCCTCAGATGACAGGCTGAGCAGAAAAATATCAATTATAAGAACGTGTCTAAAGAAGTCATGAAAAGGTCTCTTAACCTTTTCAGCCTCTGAGGACTGGTTGCAGTGGTGGCGGCAGCATGGAGGAGAGGACGATTTTGCTCACATAACCTAATCCTGTGCATGCACAAATGGAGCTTTGTGTGTTCACCTGTCATTTTTACAGCCCAGTTTCCAATGGGCTACAGACTCGTACCAATATACAAATTAGGGGTAGGGACCCCTGTCATAAAAGACCAACTCATGAAAATAAAATAATCATGCTTGCTTTTTTGACATGAGTAGAAGAGCTAAAGAAGGGAATTCACCCATTGGAATTATGACAAATGCAGTCTCAGCAAAACATGAGACCATCACCGTGGTCAAAGCTGGGTTTGAAATCTGAAAAGGCATTTCATAAGTCAGCTTCATTTCCAACCATATCATGGGTGATCAGCAGTTTAGGGTTGCAGTGTACAATTGCCTTAACTGAATGAGAAACATTATATCTTAATTTTCTATCATTTGTCTTATTATTGAGTTGCAAGCTCTTGGAATTTTGGACCACTCTTCAGACACTAATTTGAATTATAAATTCATTTTGTTACTTCATCTCGATACCTCTCAATACTTCATCCTTAGTCTATCTCCTTGATTTGTTTTCAGTTGTCTTTAAATGATTCTGAAATGATTATCAATCCCATTAATTGATTTTTTTTTCTGATGTGGGTATCTTTATGAAACTTCAGCCCTAGGTGAAGTCAGAATAAATTCTGAGGTTTGCAGAAAGTCAACATTTTTTCATAAATAATTACATACGAACTGTTTCCAATTTGATACAGAAAAGCTGAAAATTGCTCTTTGTTAAGGAGATCCTTCCCAAGAGGAATTAATTTCACAGTCTTCCAAAAACTGGAGTAGATGCAGTTCCTTTTATAGGGTATGGGCAAATCTTTTTCAATTGAACTTTAGAATGGCTTAAATTAAATTGTTTTCCTCTCAAATTATCAAATCAAACCATGCTCTCTCTGATTCTTGGATCTCCAGTATTTAATCTAATCATGCCTACTCCCGATCACAAATCATAAATTCAGATTTTCATAGTCATACTAAATTATGGCCCAAAATGTATGATTGTAAATCAGATTTTCTTTGATCAAATAGTTTGAAAATAACCTTGATCACCCATCAGTTGTAAATTATCATCTGATGGCTGTCCAATTACTTTGAAAATGAATGGCCCTTCAGAGACCATTTTAAAGCAGAAAGGTGTTCCTATTCCACACTAAAGCTAGTCTGAATTGTCCATTAATATCTTGCTAACAGATTGAACAGGGAAGGCAAAGGGGAACTTTGGAACAGAATAGACTTATTGCCGTAAGATTTAGGCATAACGTTAAGAGTCCATAACAGCTGCACAATAAACTATATTGCATGGCTAAGATTGCATGTTCCCTTTGTTTCCTTTATATATCCTTCCTTTTGACACTGTCAGTTGCAAAGGCCTGTGGCGTATCATGCCAAAGTTTGGGTGCCCTGATAGATTCATCTTAATAGTATATCAGTCCTACAATGGCATGACAGCTCATGTTCTGGATGACAGAGAAGCTTCAGAGGCCTTTCCCATCACAAATGGCATCAGGCAAAGGTGCTTGCTTGCACCAAACCTGTTCAGCATAATGTTTTCAGCCGTGCTGTCAGACGCCTTCCAGAACAGTTCCTTGGAATCAGCCTGAAATACAGGGTTGATTGGAAACTTCAACCTGCAAAGACTCCAGGCTTTGACCAAGATAAAGGAGACTGTGCTACGAGACCTCTTTTTTTTGCTGACGACTGTGCCCTATATGCTGGATCAGAGCAGGAAATGCAAGCCAGCATGAACAAATTTGAAGCAGCATTTGACAACTTCAGCCTTTCCCTCAACACAAAGAAGACCGAAGTGATGCACCAGTCAGCTCCGAAAGCCCAACACCAAGAGCTCATCATCACATTGAAGGGACAAAAGCTACAAGCAGTGAACCAATTTACATACCTTGGCAGCACCCTCTCCCATGCAGTGACAATTGACATCGAGGTCAACTGTAGGATTGCCAAGACAAGCTCTGCATATGGCAGACTACTGACCAACGTGTGGGACTGCTGTGGAATAACCCTTGCTACAAAGCTCAAAGTCCACCGAGCAGTAGTGCTTTCTATCCCGATGTATGCCAGTGAGACTGTATACAGGAGGCACACTAAGCAATCGACCTGCCTCCGCAGACCTCTGAGGATGCAGTGGCAGGACAAGGTGCCAGACACAGAAGTCCTCTCCAGAGCAGGCCTGCCATCAGTTCACACCCTGCTGATCAAAGCCTGGACACACTGGGCAGACTATGTTGCAAGGATGCCAGAGCACTGCATTCTCAAACAGCTCCTCTATGGTGAGGTGTCTCAAAGAAAGTCATCACACAGGGGACAAAAGAAGCAATATAAAGACACGCTGAAAGCCTCTCTCAAGTCCCTGGATATCAACACCACCTCCTGGGAAACCCTGGCACAAGATTGATCAACGTGGTGCACGTTCATTCACCAAGACTGCCAGACATTTGATGACAAGAGAAAAGAGCACTCTGCAAAGCCAGAGCTGCAAATGCTGCAATAGTGGTGCCCACGCATGTCTGCCCAACATATGGCAAAACATTCCCTGCCCTTATAGGCCATACCAGCTACCTGCAGACACACAATTCATTAAATGTCAAGGCCCTCTTCGAAAATGATGGATGAACATAATATGCTATTTCTCATCATCCCTTATGGTGACCCAGCAATATCCTTTTTATTGAGAAGTTAGATTGGGAAGTGGCTGGCAGAATGTTTTACATTTTCCATTGTCTTTTTTTTCCTTAAAAAAAACACACCTAATTCTATTATTCTCTTCCATCAGGTGAACAGTTCCATCTCTCTTCTGAAAATGCTTTCTCCCTGTGAATACTTTGTCTCATGATATATTTTACTTTGAACTTTTAAAATAAAGAAAAAAAATAATGAGCATCTAATGTCTTCTGCTCAAACAGTGAAAAGCAATCTATTTTAACAACCATTGCTGCATCAGCTGTTTTGCAGTATTAATTTGAAAAAGCTCTCGAATTTTGCTGCACTTTATTTATTTTTATCACTTTCATTAGAGGTTTTAAACAGTATAATAATACAAATTTGAAGTTCAAAGTAAGAAAAATAAGTAAGTTAAAAAGTAAACGAAGAGAGAGAAGTAGAAAAAAAGAGAAAAGTGACTTTTAATCTTAACAGATGTTACAGTGTATTTATACTTTATCCTCTCTCTGTCTAAGCTTACATCATAATTTCCTTCTTTCTATAATCTATCTTTTCTCCAAAAAAAAAAAAAAAACCACATGTGAAGGCTCAGCTCCTTGAAAAGTCCACAATACTGGAAAAATGGAAGAAAAGAGAAGAGGAAGATCAGTAGCAAGGTAAATGGACACAACTATAATAGAAACGGGTACATCATTGGAAGGACTACCTTGGAGGCTGATCATCCCGGTGAAGTCAACAACAACTGACACAATCAATCAATCAGTCAATATTCTGACATGAACTATACAGTCAAGGGCTGTTGTGGTCAGTGACACAAAGGCAAACTTCCTCATTTTATTCTTTTGATTTTTCCAACACCCATCAAATATTGCCTATCTAATCTTGTACCCCTTTACGTTTTCTGACACTTGGTTTCTCATTAAATATTTTAATGTTCATATACATTTATCTTCTTCTTTTCATGTTCTTAAGTAAAATAGAGCCAGTTTGGTCTAGTCATCAAGGTACCAGGCTAGAAAACAGGAGACCTTGAGTCCTGCCTTGGCCATGAAAACCAGCTGTGTGGCCTTGGGTCGGTCACCCTCTCTCAGCCCAACTCACCTCACTGGGTGGTTATAGGGAAAATAGGAAGAGAAAGGTGCATTGGATATGTTTGCCACTTGAGTTAATTGTAAAAATAATAAAGGTGAGAAATAAATAAATAAATAAATAAATAAATAAATAAATAAATAATAGAATGATGCTTGTATGAGGAATGAGTGCAACTGTTTAGCGATATGTGAATTTTCTGTGTGATGACCTGGGGCATGGCACAAAGGCATTACAGTCAGATAATAAGAGTCCCTTTATTAGCTCCAACTTTGCCCCAATGTCCTGGTTATCTTCTGGCTGGAGAAAAACTCTCCCAAGAACAGCCTTTGAACTGCAGAGAATCAAGTCCAAAATGTGATCAACAAAAACTGTAACTATAAGTCCAATCAAGGCAAAATGAGGTAATTAGTTCGGCAGGGTAGGAGCAAGAATTCCAGATGTGAAGGCATGGCAATAACTCAACAGGGTTGGGAAGACGCCGGGAACACAGATAAGCAAAGTCAACACAAGATAAACTCACATTTGCTCCCAGCAGCTGCCGCACTCAGCATTTCTTCCCAGCTGTGGCTAATGAAGGGAATCAGGGCCCTTTCCTCCCCCATAAGCCACACAACGCACATTGCTCTCTTCTCCATTCCCCCCTGTGTGCCCTAGGATGAAGAGGGGGTGGGCCTGGGTCTTCCTCTGAACTCCCTTGTTCTACCTCTTCCCTGCTCTGCCCAGCCAGACCTTGCCCTTCTCCAGTTTCCTCCACAGTCAATTGAGCCACACTCCCACTCCCTGTCAGCTGTTCACCTTCTTCCTCAGATTCAGACTCTGACAGGGGCATGACATTCTGCTTTGCTGTTCTGTAGTATATTTTTAATACATTGTTCTTTTCCAAGTTCTAGATAATAGAGGTCTTGTTAATATTTGATGACTAAAAACTATGCATTCTAAACATTTCTTTCAATATTCCTTTAAAATGGTGACTTATTAAAAACAGAAATGGTATGTTTCCATTTTAGACAGAACTGAATATTGTGTGCTATCAAGGAAATCAAGACTTCACTCTCCTGAAGCATTGTAAATTGAGAGTCCTTGATACAGCATCTCATAGAATAGAACAGAATAGAATAGAATACTTTATTGGCCAAGTGTGATTGGACACACAAGGAATTTGTCTTGGTGTAAATACTCTCGGTATACAAAGAAAAGATACATTCATTAAGAATCAAGAATCATAACGTACAACACTTAATGATAGTCATAGGGTACAATCAACAATCAAATCATACTTGGAAACAGTCAATATAAATCGTAAGGATACAAGCGACAAAGTTACAGTCCTACAATCACAAGTGGGAGGGGACGGGTGCTAAGGAGTGATGAGAAGATTAACAGTAATAGTAGTGCACACTTTGTAAATAGTTGGACAGTGTTGAGGGAATTATTTGTTTAGCAGAGTGATGGCTTTCGGGAAAAAACTGTTCTTATGTCTAGTTGTTCTGGTGTACAGTACTCTATAGCGTCATTTTGAGGGAAGGAGTTGAAATAGTTTATGTCCGGGATGTGAGGGGTCTTTACAACCCTCTTTTTGACTCGTGCAGTATACAGGTCCTCGATTGAAGGCAGGTGGGTAGTAACTATTTTTTCTGCAGTCCTAATTATCCTCTGAAGTCTGTGTCTGTCCTGTTGGGTTGCAGAACCAAACCAGACAGTTATAGAGGTGCAGATGATAGACTCAATAATTCCTCTGTAGAACTGTATCAGCAGCTCCTTGAGCAGTTTGAGCTTTCTGAGTTGGCACAGAAAGAACATTCTTTGTTGTGCTTTTTTGATGAGGTTTTTGATGTTAGGTGTCCATTTTAGGTCATGTGATATAGTAGAACCTAGAAATTTGAAGGTCTGTACTGTTGATACTGTGTTGTCTAGTATTGTAAGAGGTGGTAGTATGGGAAGGTTTCTTCTAAAGTCTACCACCATTTCTACGGTTTTGAGTGTGTTCAGTTCCAGATTGTTCCAGTTACACCACAAGGCAAGTTGTATAACCTCCTGTCTGTATGCAGATTCTTCGTTGTCTCGAATGAGACCAATCACTGTTATGTCATCAGCAAACTTCAGTATTTTAACAGATGGATGGTTTGAGATGCAGTCATTGGTATATAGGGAGAAGAGAAGTAGAGATAGCACATAGCCTTGGGGCCCCCCTGTGCTGATTGTACAGGTATCGGATGTGATTCTGCCTAGCTTCACCTGCTGCTTCCTGACTGTTAGGAAGCTTATGATCCACTTACAAGTGTGTTCAGGTACTGCTAGTTGGTTTAATTTACTTAGAAGAATGTGTGGAATGATGATATTGAATGCTGAACTGAAGTCTACAAAGAGGACCCTTGCGTAGGTATTTGGAGATTCAAGGTGTTGTAGGATGTAATGCAGAGCCGTGTTAACAGCATCATCTGTCGATCTATTTGCTCGCTATGCAAACTGCATGGGATCTAACAGCGGATCCGTGAGGGTTTTCAAGTGGGACAGCACAAGCCTTTCAAAGATTTTCATAACTACAGATGTTAGAGCAGCTGGTCTGTAATCATTCAGTTCCTTGATGGAGGGCTTCTTTGGCACTGGGATGATGGTAGAACATTTGAAGCAGGAAGGAACATAGCACATCTCTAGTGATCTATTGAAGATTCAGGTGACGATGGGGGCCAATTGGTCAGCACAGACTTTTAAGCAAGAAGGAATTATCTTGTCTGGCCCTGGTGCTTTTCCTGACTTTTGTCTGTGTAATAAATCTTGCACTTCTTTTTCTGTGATCACCAGAGGTTGTGAGCCCAATGGATTGGGGCCAGTTGTAGGAGGCTTGGCTGTTGTTGGTGTGTTTGAGATGTGGGTTGTGGAGATAGGTGGCTGTAGTTTCTTTTCAAACCTGCAGTAAAACACATTCAGGTCATCTGCTAGTTGTTGATTTCCTTCTGCCTGGGAAGGAGGTTTGCTGAAGCCAGTGATGTTTTTAAGAGTTTTCCACATGTTTGCTGATTCATTTGTTGAGAACTAATTCTTTAACTTTTCAGAGTAGCTTCTTTTTGCTGCTCTGATCTCTCTTGTTAATATGTTTCTGGCCTGGTTGTATAGCATTCTGTCACCTTTTCTGTAGGCTTCCTCTTTGGAACGATGTAGCTGCTTAAGTTTAGCTGTGAACCAAGGTTTATTGTTACTATATATTTGCAGGTTCCTTGTTGGTACACATAAGTCTTCTGCAGAAGCTAACATATGATGTTACAGTATCTGTGAGCTCATCTAGGTCTGCAGAGGCATCTTCAAAAACATTCCAATCAGTGCAATCAAGGCAGGCCTGGAGTTTCATCTTCGCCTCATCCGACCAAGTCTTCACTAATTTAATTGTTGGTTTAATGGTTTTTTTAAAAAACATTTTTTTTATTTTTTAGACAAACATACACAAACACAACATAAAAACATCAAGGCATCATCCACTTACGTACATACAGTGTGTTGGTTGGTTACAAATTGTTTTGTGCATCCACTCCATAGTCCTCACTTACAATTACTTGTATATATTCTCATATTCTCAATTAAATATTCCTAAATACATTATTATCATTGTTACTCAATCATTTGACTATACTACGAGGGCTATCCACAAAATATGAGGGCTATTCACAAAATAGATTACATTTTCGTCTGTAGCAAGAAGGGGTGGAGCTAGCGTGGCCATCTTTGGTCTGTGCGTGCGCCGCTCAGTCTGCTTCTAGTCATGCTAGTGGGAGGTTTGTATCATTGCCTGTTATTTCACAGCAAATGTTTGAAATGTGTGCTGCAATTGAAAATCCCGCGAGTTGTGAGGTGCGATCAATGATAAGGTTTTTGTTGGCAAAAAACCATAAACCGATTGAAATTTCCATCCTCGTAAGAAAAGCAATTCAGAACAAGCGTAGAGGAAAATTAAGCTCAAAAATTTTGTTTTTGCATGACAATGCCCGACCACACACAGCAAATCGCACTCGAGAAGTCCTGAATGCTTTCAAGTGGGAGATTTTTCCTCATCCGCCCTACAGCTCCGATCTTGCACCAAGTGACTACCACTTGTTTCCGAGGATGAAGACCTGGCTTGGAACACAGCGCTTTGACGACGACGTGGAACTGTGGGCGGGCGTGACTGACTGGCTCAAATCTCAGGCAGCTGAATTTTATGACAATGGAATTACAAAGCTTGTTCACCGCTATGATAAGTGCCTCAATTTGTTCGGTGAATATGTTGAAAAGTAGTATTTAAGTGTCACTTTCAAGTGTATATAATAACATTTTTTTCCTACACTTTGTTTTTTTTCTATCACAAAACGTAATCTATTTTGTGGATAGCCCTCGTATTATTCATTCATATTATGTGAGATATTCCATATTTTTAAATTGATTTATCTTATAGTAATTCATATTATCATCCTAAATCCATCCCATAATTATAATATAATACATCTTTATATATTCTATATAGCTCTATTCTAAAGTTCTACATATTTCATCACCATATTTTATTTTCTAACCATTGATAAAACAAATCCGAAATTTTATAGAATTGTTTATCTTCTTGTTCTCTAATTTCAAATGTCAATTTACTCATTTCAGAACATTCCATTATTTTCTTGATAACTTCCTCCTGTGTTGGTATTTTCTCATTTTTCCAGTTTTTAGCAAATACAATCCTAGCTGCTGTTAATACATTTACAATCAAATATTTCAATTCCCTACTGTATATTTCAGGTAAAATTCCCAATAAAAATGTCTCTGGTTTCAAGTCTATGTGGTTTTTTGTCATTTTTTCCAACCATGTGTGGATTATAGTCCAATATCTTTTAGCATCCACACACGTCCACCACATATGGTAATATGAACCAGGTGTCTGATGACATTTCCAACATTTTTCAGATTTGTTCTTGAACATTCTTGCTATTCTTGTTGGGGGTAAGTGCCACCTGTAAAACATCTTATACAAGTTTTCTTTATATGCTGTTGACATTGTCATTTTATAATTTTGAGACCACAATCTTTGCCATTTCTCTAAATCAATCCCATATCCAAACTTTTCCCCCCAAGCAATCATTGTTTCTTTAACTTGTTTTTCTTCTAACTTAATTTCTAATAAATATCCATATAGTTTTTTAATAACCTTATCATCAGTACCTGTCAAAATCTTATCTAAGTCAGTCAGTTTATCATAAAAACCTTCTGTTTTGGAATCTTTATCATATCTAGAGCGTATTTGCGTATATGAAAACCAATTCATCTTTATACCTTGTTCTTCTAGTTTTTGCATAGATTTAAGTTCACCCTTTTCATTCAATATTTCACCATATCTAACTGTTTGTTCCTTTTTATATATTATAGGATAAGAAAATGCTTCAATAGTCGATAGCCAGACTGGAATTTTCAAATAACATTGCCTTTTAGTCTTCTCCCAGTTTAACAACAAAGCCTCATGTATATAATGTCTTCTAAAATAGCCCTGTGCTTTAGTTCCCTTGTACCATAAGAAGGCGTGCCAACCCAGCACCAAATCATGTCCTTCTAATGTCAACAATCTAGTATTTCTTAGTGTTATCCATTCCTTAACCCACATCAGATTTGTAGCTTGATAGTATAACTCCCAATTAGGCAGGCCAAATCCTCCTCTTATTCTAGCTTTTTGCAACAGTTTTAATTTTATTCTCGCTTTCTTTCCCTGCCATATATACTTCAGCACTATTTTATTTAAATCTTCAAAGTAGTTTTTTCCCTAACCTAATTGGAATTGTTTGAAACAGATATAAAATTCTAGGTAATGTATTCATTTTAATTGTTGATATTCTCCCTATTAATGATAATGTAATTTTTCCATTTCGCCAAGTCTGTCGCAATCTGTTGCTTGAGTTTAATATATTCTCTTTAAGTGTGCTACACCTTGCTGTCAAATGTATCCCCATGTACTTAACCTTATTTGTGACCTGGATTTTCAAAACATCCGCCAATTCTTCCTTTTGTCTTAATAACATATTCTTTGTCAAAAATCTTCATTTTATCTTTATTTATTTTCAAACCAGCTACTTTTCCATATGCCTCTATCAGTTTAAATGCTGTTTCTAATGGATCTTCTAAAATGAAAACCAGGTCATCTGTAAAAGCTTGCAATTTAAATTCTTCCTTTTTAATTTTCATCCCTTTTATGTCTTTTTCTTCTCTAATGTTTCTATTTAACATTTCCAAAGTTAACACAAACAACAGAGGTGACAATGGGCAGCCTTGTCTTGTCCCTTTTCTTATATCAATGGAATCCATCAATTCTCCCTCTATCATTACCTTTGCTGTTTGTTTATGATATATAGCTTCTATGGCATGGATAAATTTCTTACCAAAGCCCATCTGCTCCAACTGTAATAACATGAATCACCAGTTCACATTATCAAAGGCCTTCTGTGCATCTAAGAATATCAAAGCCATTTGTTTTTCGGGATGTGCTTCATAATATTCCAAAGTATCTAAAATTATTGTCATATTGTCTTTAATTTGTCTCTTTGGCAGAAACCCATTTTGATCAGGTTTGATGTTTTTAAGTCTTTGTCTGTAGGCAGGTACAAGGTAAATCATGCAGTGGTCAGAGTGTCCCACAGCTGCTCATGGTAAAGACCTATAAGCATCTTTTACTGTTGTGTAGCAGTGGTCTAAAGTATTTTTGCCTCTGGTGGGACAATTTACATGCTGGAAATATTTTGGGAGCTCTTTCCTTAAATTTGCTTGATTGAAATCTCCTAAAATGATGGGAAGGGAACCTGAATGTTTGGCTTCAGCCTCCATAATTTGATCAGCAAGAGTTCATAATGCCTTGTTTACATAGGCTTGTGGAGGAACATACACAGTTATTAGGAGAAATGAGGAGAACTCACGTGGAGAGTAAAATGGCTTGCAGTTGATGTGTAAAGACTCTAAGTTTTCATCACAAAACTTTATTATAGTTATATCTTGAGACCAGCTGTTGTTGATATATAAACATAATCCTCCACTCTTTGTTTTACCTGATGTCTCTTCAATTCTGTCTGATCTAAATGTCTGAAATCCTGGGATGTATATGGTGTTGTCCCCATGAATTTGTGGATTAAGCCAGGTTTCAGTAAAACAAAGAACAGCTGAATTATAAAAATCAGAATTCCATCTATTTAAGAGATGAATTTCATCCATCTTGTTAGCCAGTGAGTGTAAATTAGTCAGAAAGATTGAAGGGAGTGGAGTTTTATTTCTCCTATTCCTTAGTCTGTTTAAAATTCCTGCTCGTTTACCTCGTCTCCTCTTCAGGCATGGTCGCTTCTTTGCTTTCTTTGTTGTAATCCATAGCACCGGGGAATTGGTTAGAATCTATGGTATATCTGGACAACTAAATAACTGGATAGAAGCATTCCTATCAAACAGACAACAAATGGTCAAAATCGGGAGAGTCCTATCAAATCCAGTACCTGTCAATAGTGGTGTCCTCAGGGCAGTGTTCTAGGACCAACTCTCTTCATACTCTACATAAACGACCTCTGTGATCATATTAAGAGCAATTGCGTTCTCTTCGCTGATGATGTAAAGCTGTTCAATACTACAGACAATACTGCTACCCTACAAAAAGATCTTGACTATGTATCCGAATGGTCAAACAAATGGCAACTTCAAATCTCAACAAATAAATGCTCTGTCTTACATATTGGCAAAAAAAATCAGAAAATAAAATACAAACTGAATAGTCAAGACCTTGTTGATGACCCAAGCTCTGTAAAGGACCTTGGAATACTCACCTCTAATGATCTGAGTGCTAGAGCCCACTGCAACTACATAGCCAAAAAGGCATTAAGAGTTGTTAACCTAATCCTACGTAGCTTTTTCTCTGGCAATATCACACTACTAACCAGAGCATACAAAACATTTGCTAGACCAATACTCGAATACAGTTCATCAGTCTGGAACCCTCATTACGTATCTGATATTAGCACAATTGAGAAAGTCCAGAAATATTTCACAAGAAGAGTTCTCCACTCTTCTACTCGTTGTAGAATACCTTATGCCACCAGACTTGAAATTCTAGAACTAGAAAACCTTGAATTACGCCGTCTTCGGTCTGACTTAAGCATGGTATATAAAATCATACATTGCAATGTCCTACCTGTCAATGAATACTTCAGCTTCAACCATAACAACACAAGAGCACACAATAGATACAAACTCAAAGTAAACCGCACCAAACTTGATTGCAGGAAATACGACTTCAGCAATAGAGTAGTCAATGTCTGGAATACTCTACCCGACTCAGTAGGTTCTGACCAGTTCTGGAGAACCGGTAGCAGAAATTTTGAGTAGTTCAGAGAACCAGCAAATACCACCTCTTGACTAGAGATTTTACAGTATTCTTCCCCTGCCACACCCACCAAGCCACGCCCACAGAACCAGTAGTAAAAAAAATTGAATCCCACCACTGAGAATCACCCTAATAGTTCGCATTAGGACAGCAGTTACTTCTCTTCATTGACATCATCAGAAACAAAAATTCATTTTTACATGCAATAAATATGCTTACTTAGAAGTCCAGTATTTGCTGAATTTTATTCTAAAATATACTTTAGAATCCCAGTATTTGCTGAATTTTATTCTAAAATATACTTACAGCTTTACATAAGATAATTAGCAAGGCAGTATATTGCTTATGGATAAATTCTAAATTATATTGGCTAAATTTAGTGTAATTATTTAGTTCTGAAATTAGAAGTAAGATTCTGAAGGACCCTATGTAACTGAGCAGGAGTTACTAGAATGAGGCATATAGCTACTTGGCACTTTTGATTATATTTTCCAGAATGAGGGGGATTAAATAATACTGGAGTGGAATTGAGTTGAGTGACTGATAGGTTTATTGTCAGACTATGGCTGTTGGAGGAACCTCAGCCAATCACAATTACAACATTCTCTTAAAGATACAGTATTAAATTACTATCCTGGTTTATATATTTCCAACCCAACTGTTAGGTGATTATCATTCCTAACAGTAATGTAAAAGTACAGATAGTTTTTTAAAACAAGTTCTCCAAATTCAAGGATATCAGACAGTTTTAGGGAAGAATTGCTTTTAAAAAGCTTCATATGTAGGCAAGATGTGTTGTTCTGTCATAATGGGCAGGACTTTTAAATTTAGTTACATGTGATCCCTTTAAAATCGAACTTGGTGCAAGATATTTTAACTTCAAAACATTTCTATACTGTTCTCATAGCAGAAAGTCTGAAAGAAGATTGTTCAGCAATGTAACCTTATTAGCGGTTCAGCAAAGATATGGAAAGGAAATCCAAAGAATAATGTTTGTGAATTACACACTGTGTAGATTTGGTGACAAGCTACTATGAAGACAAAATAGACCTGTATGACAGCTATAAGTATGAATGATTCTTAGAACCTTCATGCTCTTCTTTGCTAGTTACTGATCACTCTGTCATAAATATTGACAGTCATTCCTGCCAGTCTGGATAATGAAGTACCTAACTCATGAGATAGTCACTATTCATCTTCTCAACAGTCCTGTTTCAAAAACCTGGCCAGATCAATCATATGTAAATGATAATGTAGAAAATAATTGTATTTTTCTAATATTTCATATATTCATTTTTACATTGTTTTTAAATGAACTTCTCTGGACTAATTTGATGATTTATTAGATCAAACCAGGGAAATCTTCATTTCTGAAATAGAGCCCCATGGTTTTTATATATAAATATGTACAATCTGTGATACAATTTGTAGTTATTAGCTTTTCTTTTATGTAAATTATACACAGCTGCATTTGATATTTCTGCTGATTTTCCTTTGGTATCTTCATCTGTTATTATTTAGCAGAAAGACTGCAGCTGAATACATTCTATAAGGAAGAACTTAGTATACTGAATTTCCATCTTTATAGATTTCTTGCTTTCTTATAAGAATTGCTTTGCCATATAGCTTGTATAGTTCATCTGGTGAAAAACAAAACAAAAAACCACACGCACAAATTAGATGTTTTCTCTTTCCACTGAGGAAAAGAAAATGTTTGCTGTTTTCTGATATTTTGAAATTTAGGTTAGTTATCATAACCAGACTGGGGACTTAACTTTCATGAAAATATGTAATATAATACTGATTAGAAATAAACACATGTACTTATTCAGCAATCACAGCTGGGTGTTTAGAAATTGTGATTGTTCAAGATCAAGATCAGCCTCTTTACCTGAAAGAATTAAGAGAAAAGTCTTGTGCTTTTTTAATGGAGGAAAACAATAAAAATAATCTTATTTTTTGCCTTCAAGCCAAGTCTCAGATAATCTATTCAAATATATGAAGAAATGATTCATTCTCAGTTAAAATTCTCACTCCAGCTCCTGCCCCATCTTATTCCTTCATAGTTTGAGGATTTTCACATTCATAAAATCTTTGAGTAGCCATCATTAATTAACGATTCTTGAAGCTCATATCTTCATAACTGAGATAGAAAAAAAATCAATTTAACATGATTGCATCTATCTTTAACTTTAGAACATTCTAACAAAGAAATTTAATTCACAATTGTTATATATCACCGAAGTATTTTTGTTGGAACCTTAAACTATAAATGGCTGTATAGTAGTCAAGTGTCAGGGTTCCATGTAATACACCCATAGGAAACAGAACTCCGAGGCAGGTAGATTCCTCAAACAATAGTTTTATTGGATATATTATATTGGCACAGGCCGGTGAAAACCAACTCTGAATGTTCTCGCAGTTTTCACCTAATTAAAAGTAAAAGTTTTCTCCTTTCCCCAAACAATCAGTCACATGGTCCAATCAGGGTACCACCCGGTTGCCTGGTAACTTCACTCCTCCTTCATCTGGCCACCTGTAGAAATGTCCTTGGTTCCCAGGAGAAAGTATTTTGTTTTGGTTACAAACCCCAACTATCTCTATTCCCCTGCCCTATCCCTCAGTTCCAGTGTGGCAACACTGAAGCCTCAAAATGGCCTTGGTCAGATCAGCTTCAGGGTTGAGATTAAGTTTGTTTGCTTCATTTAAAAAATAACTGAATGGAATTGATACATAATATTAAGAAATCTTGGATTATTTAAAAAAAATGAAAGCAGGAAGAAACAAAACTGATAGCTCTTCCATCTAAGCAGAAAACATAGAATATTTAGGATTCAGAAGTCTGGGTGTATCAGAATAGTAATTGAATAAAATAAAGCCAGGATCAAAGAAACAAATTACCACCTTAGTGGTATTATTTAGAATTGTGACTCTTTCTCCATCTAATTCCCCAACCTCCAACACACATATATACACAAACACATAGAGATTACTTGATTTTAACAACTGTTCAAAGCAATAGGTATGGTATGATTCACTCTAATCTTGGAATAGCTACTGAATTTGGCCAGATGTATTAGTGTGTCAATTGGGCTTGTGTGTATATGCACTTGTGTGTGTGTGTGTGTGTGTGTGTGTGTGTGTGTGTGTATACATATATATATATATGGATATACAGAACCTATGATGGCAGATGAGATTCTGCTGAACGTACAACTTTAAAAGAACTACAATATGGAAAATACCCGAACCAAGCCGAACACCATACATGTGAGTACCCAAAACTAAGAAAACATATATATACACACACACACACACACACACACACACACACACACACACACACACAACACACACAATCACACACAGACACACACACACATGACATTCATTGAAATAACCAAGTCAATAAACTTTTTATTTTGCAATCCTTTTTATGGTTATTTGAATATTTGATTTACAGAGTTTCATAATATTTGGGGATTTGCTTTGTCATTCTATTGTCCCAACATAGTATAGTAATCAAATCTGAAAAAACCATAGCACCTGCCTACATCAACATCTTTAGTTATATGAACAATTAATAGAGGTAGATCCATTCTTTTATTTTGCTCTTTCCAAAACTTGTGAAGCAGCTGCGTATTGAAAATTGTATTATAGAAGCCCAAACTGTTACTGTATCTATCCCCAGAATCTACTAGCTAAATAATTATGACTAATTAATTTTTTTTTAATTCTAAAATTAGCAAACTTCCCAATCATTCATAAGAGTCAAAGTAAATATAAATCTTGCATATTTAATTATGTTTCTCTGCTTCTGAAGCAGAAGCAATTAAAAAAGCTGTGATTTTTTTTTGTTTGTCCCATAGTCAGTATAATGTACCAATATAATATGATCTCTATTATAATAACATACTTTATGAAGATTAAACGGTTTTGCAATTCAAACAAGGTAAAATTGGTTTAAAGTAAAATCAAACAACAGTTTTCTAGTTCAGGATTTGAATAGTGGAATGAGAACTCTTTTTTATATTGCTATTGTGTACTGGTCACCCAAGAAGTAATTGCTTTTTATAAGGCAAATTTGCTTTTACTTTTCCAAGAAAATGAAATGAACCTGAAACATTTCCTTTGAAATCAAAGTCACTATCTCTCAAATGTCATCAGCAGAATTCCATAATATAGTTCTGGCAAACACATAAAGAAAAAGAAAATGATTGACAGAATTCATATAATTATCTGGGTTGTAAATCAATAATGGCTTGATTTCTTCACATTTTGTATTATTGACATTATGAGATAAAACAAACCAAAGAAGTTTTCAAAAAGGGGGGAGAATAAACATGTACTGTGTTATTAGACAAAGGTATATAACTCTGTTATTTCTATGGATCAATTTCTATTATTTTGTTATGAAACAAGTCTAGATTATGTATTCCCAAATCACATTAGCTGAACTATATTTTACCAATTCTGTCATCTACTCTATTGTAAATATCTCAGTAAAGTATTCATAGGATTGCAGACTGGGTCTGTGGTAGTAATTCATATGGATTTTCACAGGCTTACTTGTAATTCTGCTGTTAATTGATTGTTTCCTTGGTCAATAAAAGGAAATTGTACAATTAAGGGTATGACATTAGATTTCAAAACAATGTTAAAACTGTTAATTATTTTAAATATAAAGCTCTATATTGATAGAAGTACCATCTTAGAAGAGACCAATGTCTTTCATGCAGAAGAGTATAGCAATAGCACTTAGATGTATATACTGCTTCACAGTGTTTTACCGTCCTCTCTAAACAGTTTACAGAGTCAGCCTATTGCCCCCAATAATCTGGGTCTTCAGAAGGATGGAAGCTGAGTCAACCTTAAGCTTGTGAGAATTGAACTGCTGAACTGCAGCCAGCAGTCAGCAGAAGTAGCTTGCAGTACTGCAGTTTAACTACTGCGCCACCATGACTCTGTATATCTTTTAAGTTGGTGTCAGATGCAATATGTGTTAAATATGTTCTACCTATAGAGATAAATCCAGAAGGAAGTGTAGAAGTCTCTTCTGGCTACTGGATTTTCTCAAAGTGATGCAAAATGCTTCTGTGACATCAACCAGCTTTAGTCTAATGCAGGGGTGTCAAGCTTGTGATGACATATTGTCATCACTTGACGTATCACAACTTTCCCCCTCTTTGCTAAACTGAGGGTGGGCATGGACAGCAAGTGACACATCCGACCCGCTGGCTGTGAGTTTGACACCCCTAGTCTAATGCCTTTCCCCTGCATCCTGCTGGAAAGCTTTATACAGAACTTATCTTCAGTTTACAAAAGAAATTCACATCTGATCAATTGTTTAGAAGATCCTAACATCAACAAATACAGTAACTCTCTATGGTTAACACCATTTGTATTATAATTTGGAATACCTGAAACATGTTTTTTCTGCATCTTAATCAAAGGGTTCTGAAAAAAGTCTGCCACCTCCATTATGAAATTGGTAAGGCTGCTAATGGATTGGAAAATGATGCATAATAGGGGCAAGAGACAATTTCACACCAAATGAAAATAGTTATTAAAGTGGTGCTATTAAACTTATTCATTGATTTTTTAAAAAAATGGTCCCTTCATGCCAAAGTTTTCTTATCTTGGCATAAGACAAACAATGCCAGGAATCTGGGAGTGTGTGTATGTGTGTGTGTGATCTCTGGTTGGGCCCGTCCATCTGCCCTTGTGCTTTCCTTTCCCTAAATAATTAACTTTTCCCCCTCCCAGGCTGCCCAGGTGAGTTCCACACCACCCTGCTGTTCTCACCAGAGCTGCCTGAGTCGATTAGCTTCCTGTCTTACATATTGGCAGAACAAATCAGAAAATAAAATACAAGCTAAATAGTCAAGACCTTGTTGACGATCCAAACTCTGTCAAAGACCTTGGAGTACTCATCTCAAATGATCTAAGTGCTAGAGCCCACTGTAACTACATAGCCAAAAAGGCATTAAGAGTCGTTAATTTAATCCTACGTAGCTTCTTCTCTGGTAATATCACACTACTAACTAGAGCATACAAAACATTTGCTAGATGTATACTTGAATACAGTTCATCAATCTGGAACCCATATCATGTATCTGATATTAACACAATTGAAAAAGTCCCGAAATATTTCACAAGAAGAGTTCTACGCTCCTCTACTCATTGCAGAATAACTTATGCCACCAGACTTGAAACTCTAGACCTAGAAAATCTAGAACTACGCCACCTCCGGTCCGATCTAAATATAGTATATAAAATCATACATTGCAATGTCCTACCTGCAAATGAATACTTCAGCTTCAATCATAACAATAGATACAAAATAGATACAAGAGCACACAATAGATACAAACTCAAGGTTAACTGCACCAAACTTGACTGCAGAAAATACTACTTCAGCGACAGAGTGGTCAATGTTTGGAATACTCTACCTGACTCTGTGGTTTCTTCCCCAAACCCCAAAAACTTTAACCTTAGACTGTCCACTATTGACCTCACCAATTGTGTCTCCCGTCCCTGTCCTATTGGTTTTTATTTTTCTTATAAGTATCTATCTCATGTATTCAAAACTATATTTATTCTTATACCTGTATCTTGTAAGCGGTTGACAAATCAAATAAATACTAAAAAATACTAAATACTGTTTGAAGCTGTGTTTCAGCCCCAAAGCGGCATGTGCGAGCCTAGCTAGCTAGTATGCGCTCATGTGCATACTCATGACCAGTGAGCCCCTTGTCAACAAAGTGCAGCCCACCTCTGTTCTTAACCTCAGGGACCTAGATATGTGTGGATTTCAACTCCCAGAATTCCCCAGGTAGTATGACTGTCTGGGGAATTCTGGAAGTTGAAGTCCACACATCTTCAAGTTCTGAGGTTGAAAACCCTCCTCTAATATATGTATTTATCCAAGAAGGCATCTTTATATATTTGCAGATACAATTTAATGCCAATTTTTTACCTGAAAATATTTCAAGGAGCAGATTATTGGATTCACATAATCTCACATAATTCAAGGCCATAGTGGGCCACAATTGTCAGTGGGTGTGTGAATTGGGGTGACTTGTATCATATGGCATTTGCATATTTGCAGTTGATTCTGTGAATAAAATAAAAACCCTCACAGATAGACTAATCAAATGGATAAAAAGATTTTCTAGCTTTGTTTATTAAAGTCAGAAAGATTTATAATTAACTAAGCAGCTGATGAATATTCTATACCGTTTGCTTTCCCATTGCTTTTTCCCTTGGTATCACTGACCATGATCTTGTAGAATAATTCCTCCGACCTTCAAAATTACCTCTTGTCTCATTTACCAGATTTTATCCATCTCATAAGATCAAGAAGCTGAGAACAAAATATGGCAAACATATTGCCTTGTATGGATTGAATTATTTAATACCAGCATCACCATCATCAGTGAGCTAACCTTAACTGCATTTAGTATTTTAATGGAACTTCACAAAATTGAATTCAGCCAACTATTTCCATTTCCTCTCTCTGCATATTGCAAATGGAAAAGGCACCATGTGAGAATAATGATTAGCACAGTGTGCATAAATACAAGAAAGGAAGATTAATACGATAATGTGTATTGTTCATTGTTTCTCTTACTATGTGTACAAATTCTGATTTTAGCAGCTATTTTTCCCCAAAAAACTTTGTGGGGCTCTAATGAGCATTGAACAATATAGCGGAGTAGGCCCTCCCCAAAGGATATCTCAGTGGGTACTTAGAACAACAGCTGTGTCACAAATATTCCTTGGGCAAGGTATCTGACGAGATACTTCATTAATTCTTAGTGGATTTGAATTATTTGGACCTATTCCAGGATTTATGTCTACAGTTTCACTCTGAAACTGCCATGGTGGCTCTTACAAATTATCTTGCTCCGAGAAAAAGATTAGGAAGAACAATTGTGTTAATCTTCCAGATCACATGGAACCTTTGGTACTGAAACTTTACAGATTCCTGTTGGATCAGCCAATGGCCTGTAGGCTGGTTTCTCTTACTTATAACAAGGTTAATATAACTCCTTGAGATTTAAATAGATACGGAGGAGTATTTTGGATGCTTTTGTTTTTTGAATTTTCCTGGGGAACAGCAGGTGGGCTTTGGGGGAAGGATAAGAATTTAAGCCCACTCCAATTTTTTGTGAATGTATAGACTCCAAACCATTACATTCACAGCTGGCCAGCTTCATGCTGGATAATCAGCCTCATCCATGAGTGAGAGAAGGTTCTTTTTTATGCACAAAATCAGATTCCCTTAATCGCTCCCTGTGTTAGAAATAGAAACCACTTTTTAAGAACAAACAAATCATAGCATAGCATAGCCTTGACAGAGAGACTGGAGAAGAGAGAGACTGGCTCCTTAGCAGTCTGTTATTAAAGTGGAGTCTCCCAAAAAAGTTAGAGAAGGGGTGTCAAATTTGCAACAACATGTCATCACATGACGTATTACAACTTTCCTCCCTTCGCTAAACCAGGGGTGGGCATGGCCAGCATGTGATGCATCCAGCCCATGGGCCACATGTTTGACACCCCTGAGTTAGAGGAAGTCCGGATAAAAGAAGGAGAGGAACATTTGCTCCAGAAAATTACTACTTTTCTTGTCTTGTCAGGAAGTGGTGTTAAATAACTCATCATTTTTCTGTGTTGTGAAAGTCTAAGATTGAAATTTCTCTATATAAATTATAGAATGGAGTGCTTAAATCTTAACTTGAATCTCTATTTCAGGTTGTATTCATTTTTTTTTAGATGTTAAGCAGGGATGGGCTTCAAAAAAATTTAGCAACCAGTTCTCTGCCTGGTTGCTGGGTGGACGTGGCCATAGTGGGTGTGACCTAGTCAGCCTCCTGCACCATGGTGGGGGGGCATTTTCACCCCCAGGGGCCTTCTGGAGGCCAGAAATGGGCCTGTTTCTGGCCTTCCAGAGCCTTCGGGAGACCTATTTTCCCCCTCTCCAGCTCGAGGCTTTCCTCAAGCCTCTGGGTGGCCTCCCCAGACTCTGGAGGCTCTCCGGAGGCCAGAAATGGGCCTGTTTCTGGCCTTCCAGAGCCTCCTGGAGACCTATTTTCCCCTCCCCAGTTCCGGAGGCTTTCCTCAAGCCTCCAGGTGGCCTTTTTCCTCTCTCCCCAGGCTCTGGAGGCTCTCTGGAGGCTGGAAACAGGCCCATTTCTGGTCTTCTGGAGCATCCAGGAGGCCCATTTTTTGCCCTCCCCGAACCCTCCACACAGGCCCTGCACTTACCTGGGATCCAAAATGGGCTCCTGGAGGAGAGGGGAGGACGGGACCAGCCAGTTGTTGCATGTAAAATTAACATTCGGTTTGCCCAAACTGGTGCAAACCAGTAGCAGCCCAACCCTGATGTTAAATTACTATTACAATTTATCATAATACAATGGAACTCTTGTTTATGGAGATATTAGACCTCTCTCTCTTTGTATTTGAGCACTATTATCTTAGTTAGGCCAGAGAGTTATGTTGATTTTTGTCCTTTCAATATTTAAACTAAAATAAACAACAATCCTGGGTTACTGTATATAATTTATTATTATTATTTTGAATAAAGTTTGTTTTTGAAATTACTGAAGAAAGGGAGGCAGAATTAATAACTAGTCACAGCCTTGATTAACCAAAGGATAGTGAAAAATCAGTATTATAGGTCAATTGGTGATGACCATAACATATGGAAGATGATGACTTGAAATGCAAGTGGATGAATTAGCAAAAGTAATGAAAAAAATACAGCACAATAGATATTAAACAAAGGTGAAATGGAAGGATATAATAGATTTGCATTAAAACAAATTGGTCTTATGTATTGAAATTGGCAATTAACTGAACAGAAGGATGATGTAGGTTCATTGTGAATGAAAGCGGTAAAATGTATGTCAAATCATATGAATCAGTATCATCTAGATTATTGTGCATATGAAATTAGGAATGTATAGGTTGCAGCTAATTATATGGTGATAACAAAAGAACCAGGAATGTAAGGTGTTGTGTTTTGTTTTTGTTTTTTTGCAAAAACGTGTGACATTTGAAATAAATGGGATCTGGGGAAGAAGGTCATGCTATTAGGTGACATCAAAGGATGCGTGGGAACAAGACAAGAGAATATGACAAAAAACCTTTGGAGATCTAAGAATTAATTTGGTGAATATTTACTTAGAAATAAACATTTGTTTCAAATACATGGTTTAATCACAAGTCTATTTATCAAGTACACATAACAAAGAAACAAATTTAAGTAAGATGCCATTGCTTATGATAAGCAATTTAGACATTTAGTGATAAAAGTTTCTCTACATGGGACAGACATTAACTGGATAATATAAAGTATGAATCCTGGGGGAAAATGGACATGGAAAAAAGAAGTAAGTGAATGAAACTGGAGTGAAAAGTACAACAATTCCATAGACAATCCCCATAGACATTTAAAAAATGAAAAGGATTTTATGAAGCTTTGAAGTGTTGTGTGGATGTGATAGAAGTAAGGATGATTTGCAAAAGCAGAAAGCTATTAAAAGGTATAGTAAATTGTGTTGGCATACAGTAAATCAGAATTAGATACATTTTATTTCCTTTTGGCTTATCTCATCCCTTTAATTTTCTCATTCTTTACAAAACACTGTTTATCCCAAAAGAGAATAGCAGGAATTACATTAAACTTCACCTCCAGTTTGTGGATCCAAATCCTGTGTTTTGTTGGCTGGATTGTTAGTGATCTTGAACTTAACTTGTTTCTGGTAAACGAATCCATTCATAATAGAATCACTATCATCCATAATCTGCTTGTGGATAAGCAAGTAAATCTGGCATGTACTATCAACAACTGTCTGAAAAAGAATGGTAACATTGCCTTTTCAGAAATCTGCCTGATTGGGTTTTGGTACCTGTAACAACCAAAAAGCCAAGACTAGAGAGGAAGATGATGTTCATCTTACAGGACAGATTGTTTGTGAGAGGCACCATTCTTGCAGTGGCAAGATATAAATGCCTGTGTGTTAAATTCAGCTTTATGGACAAGATGGGTATCCATCTGATATACTGGTCATACCTCTACCCAGCTGGATCCCTTGTTGAGTTCCTTAATTTGATCACCTGGGTTGAAAACCTCACACCTTTTGGTATTTGGTCGCTTCAATTTTCATGCCTTTAGTATTGAAACTGGAAAACCAGAATTCAACGCAACATTGGCTTGTCCCAAGAAATCTCTGATCCAACATCTGCAGGTGGTCATACATTAATGTTAGCTTTTGGTAAGATGGATGGCCAATAAATTTTACAAAGAAAAAAAACAAAGGAAGGAAGGAAGGAAGGAAGGAAGGAAGGAAGGAAGGAAGGAAGGAAGGAAGGAAGGAAGGAAGGAAGGAAGGAAGGAAGCAAACACTCTTGTCAGCCTCAGAGTATTTGTGTGATCATTTGAAAATAAAGGGCATTACATCTAATTTGTTGCCATAACCACTTCCCAGTCCAATTAAGCTTAACTGCCCCTTGAAACCTCTGCAAGGTTGGACCATTTAGGATAGTCCATTAGGTACCTTCTTAACTGGAGGATTTCCAGAGGGCACTTGAGCATTTTCTCAGTGACTTGACAGGCCATTTTAGATTCTGGCAACAGGAAGTGACCTGGGTCCTTGACTGTGTTGCCCCTGAGCAACAATTCAGTATTTATCCCACAATGTGTATTGATTTACTGAAGAACTGTGGAAAGTGAAGCAACAGTAACAATGCCTAGAATAGCAATGGAGAAATCTAGAGCTGAACTTGACTTTAAATATTATTACTTATTAAATTTATTTTTAATAAATGTTTTATTAATACTATTTAAGGCCTTTAAAAGTTCAGAATAATCAAAGGCACAGTTCTCAGTACATACTTGCCTAATTGTTGGTAGGTTTTTTTTTGTTTTTTGACAGTATGGTGTTTTTTGTTGTTGCTGTTCATAATGCTTCTATTTTTTTCTCACTTTGTCATGAGCCAGCTGTTATCCTTTGGGATGGGGTAAATTATAAATACTGTGAAATAAATATTAAGATTTGTTTATTAATCACATTTATATGACATCTTATTTCACAAATACAACTCTGGGTTACCATATATTATAATATGTATTTATATAATATAATATTTGATGTGATTGCTTTTTTTTTTGCTTAGAATGAAATATTAATTTAACAGACAATTGGAGGAAAAGAGCATCTGAAAATTAAAATGGAATTTACATCATTGGCATCAATTTATGTCCTCTGCACAGATACATAATTGTGTAAATGGCACCATTTTGATTAAAACATTAATTTGCTAAGTCAGAGGGTAGACAGCAGATGAAAATATCTACTATAAATAATCCAAAGTCTGCAAAAAGTAAGTTTTGTTAAACTAAGGATTTACTGTACTATTGTTAAGTACTATACGTGTATCAAATGATATGTTCAAGTAAACAAGAATCATGTCAAAGTTTTTTAAAAATGACCTTTAATGAAAAATATAGGGTAAAATCCTGAACTTTGGAAACTGTGATGGTTTCCCTCTCCTATTAATGAGTTCATTATGGCAGAATTTCTTTGAATATTTTGAATTTTTTTCATCCTGGGCTTTTGGCAGCCTGGCGATAAACTACTAATGAACTCTTCTCCCATCTGTTGGTTGTTTATGTTACTTTCTTAACTTCCTCCCAATCTCTTAGAAGTATAGGTTTTCCATTAATTTATATTTATTTTATCAAGCTT
Source organism: Notechis scutatus (assembly GCF_049901735.1). Lineage (NCBI taxonomy): Eukaryota > Metazoa > Chordata > Lepidosauria > Squamata > Elapidae > Notechis > Notechis scutatus. Next base: position 91,120,419 of record NC_142011.1, on the reverse strand, counting down.
TACTGGATTTTCTTATTTTAAAGCATTGAAATTCACCTTGCAATCCCCTGGATAGCAGGTGGGCTATAAATATTTGAAATAAGCATGTGTGGTAGTACAGAAAAGAAAAAGAGACATTCTTTACAAAGATTAGCTGTGAGAAAGATTTTTTAAAAAGACAGAACATAATCATGACTTTACATACATTAATAGAATGATTGTACATGGAGAATTGTATGGTTCTGACTATTTCATCTTAGAATTAATGACATAGATTCAAGAAAACCTGATTCAAATCATTCAAAGAGTTTGTGCATTAGATAGGTAATGCATTTAGGACTTTGTCTTTATTAAAATATTGTATTTGCAATCTAGTCCTTCCAAAAATTATACAAAAATAAAGCCATGGGACTAACTCAAAAAAGATGGCAAGAATGTCCCACTTTGAAATAAGTCCTCGCCAAAGGTTTTATGCAGACTCAATTTAGTAAGGTTTCAAATGGAAAACATGGTGGTGTTACTTAAAATAGCACATTTAAGGTTAGTCCAGTCCGAAGGATAGAATGTTCAGGCTAATGTTTGAGTTTTTCAGATTAAGCGATGCCATTGGACATGGACTTCATTTTGCTGGGAAAAACAGCATTTATTCTACAAAGGTTTAGGATTTTGTTTTGTGTCTTAATCACAGTCTATCTTCATGTTGCATTATGTACTAGACTGATTGGTATCAAGGCCTTTCCATTCTTTTTAACCACTTTAGTCTCTACCATTTTATCTGAATTTCTTAATGAAAGAAAGAACCTCCAGAGAAAAACACATCATAAATGCATTAGCAAAAGCTTTAGAAGAACATATTAAAGCACTTCCATTAACATTTAAGTGCTTCCTTAGCCATGTGTATATGCACATGATTTTTTTTAACCCCCTGTAATTCTCCCTAGTTAAATTATACCAAAGGAGTGATCTGAAGCAATTTGGTAAGGAATGTAAAATTCTTAGGAAATAAATACTGGCAGTAGACAAAATTCAACTTGATATAAACTTTGCTCAGAATGCTAATTTTATCATTTATTCCTACTTTCATTTGTTCATTCATTTCATAACCTAAAACCTTATTTACAGGAGAGCCACTTTGCTGCAGTGGTTAAGGCACCAAGCTAGAAACAGGGAGACCATGAGTTCTAATGTTGCTTTAGGCACAAAGTTAACTGGCTGATCTTGAGCCAATCACTCTCTCTCAGCCCTAAGAATGCAACCACAAAGCACTTAAGAAAATATAAGTAGGATTAAATCTCTTTCTCTCTCCTTTTTCACCAGAGAACCACCAGAAAAAAAGCTTTGAGGTTCTTATCAATGTTGAAGATACTCAGCATTTGTTTTCTATAAGTTGTCTCTGGTAGATTAACGTTAACGGTAAGAAATTAAAGTTAAGGTTAAATCTGTATAACATTGTGTGTTCACGATACACTGTTATTACACAATGTTTGAATGATTCTCCGGATAGGTGCGATTTTGTGTCAGTTTTGAAAAACAAATAAATAACAAATATTTATCTATTTAAATAACAAGTACATAACAAATATTCATCCCTTCCTTGAAAGGGGTTGTTCATAGACAGTGTACAAAATTCAGAGATAACCTTGAAGAAGAAATGGGAGATGAGTTATATAAACTCCAGTTCAGCCCCAAGAAAAAGGAGAGAGTGAGATAGAAATTCAAGATTACCTCACCTTGGTTCTCTTTGGCATAACAGGAGGCAGAGAGAAACATGTGCTCCACCTCACATCCTAGACCAGGGATGTCAAACTTGCTTCCATCGCGGGCTGTATTGTGACGTATCATGAAGTTTTTTGCCTTTGCAGAGCTGGGGTGGGCATAGCCTGCACAGGCTGTATCCAGCCCATGGGCCACCAGTTTGACAAGCCTGTCCTAGACCCACCTCTGAGTAAGCATCTATGAGTTAGCCTGCCAAACTGACCTCCAAATTATGTGTTTTGGGTCAAGACTTATTGTCCCAAATTTTAAAAGACACTACTACTACTCTGTCCTTCAGTTCAAAAAGGCAGGGGCTGGTTTATATTGAAACAAAGAAACAAAGAAACCTCCACCAAGTGTCTCCATTTCCCAAAATTGAGAAGGAAAGTCATACAGCAATGAAGTACCTAAAATTAAAATGAATTGTTGTTTTCATTGGGATAGAAAAAACGTGAAAGCCCAGAGCACATACTATTTATTATTGCAATCTTCAAAAGAGTTTTGCAGATTCTACTATTATACACTGTAACAAAAAAAAACAGCATTCCAATAGTACCAATGGTATTTGGTATTTGTTTCCTGACCTTCCCTACCTTTATGAACTGATGGAGTAGTAGTAGAGGATAACTCAGGGTTGAATTGTGGGCTCCTTGGTGCTTTCTGAGCTTGTTTATATCCTGGCAGATGTTTGATTGCCCAACCAGGTAACACCTTCAGTGAAGATGAAGATCAGACATTATTGTAATGCCCTTTGTGTTATTGAGATGTGGCAGCTCTTGAGGAATGTAATGACTGTTGAGGGGAGCTCCTGAACATGCAAATATTATGTGTATTGGCTATGAGTTAAATTCAAGGTTTTCATTTTGATGTATGAAATCCTGCTAGGATATGAATGTCAATAGTCCAACTAACAAACCCAACAAAAGTAGACATTTTCAGGAATTTCAAAATCCCAAAAGTAAAGCTTTATTGAGCACATCATTTTAGCACTGAAGAATGAAAAACCAGTTCTAACTTTTCCCGCACAATCCCACATAGTTAAAGAATTGATATTTTCCCTCCTCCCATGAAAACAGGTCACACTGCCAAAACTATGAATCATCCCTTTGTTTTGAGAAATGTCCATGGTTTGGCCAACATCAATGTCCTTGGCTCTTACAGCTCCTCCAACTGAAGTCTGGGGCCTCCTCATTCCATCTCACTCTCCCATCCTCCCTGTTCTTTGGCCAGTTGAAAAGCAGTAATATTCACAAGAAGCATAAGCATTTTTAATCTTGACAATGTGAAGATGACTTCATTTTTACAGTTATAGTCAATTGGCAAAATTGCCAGGGAGAACCTTTTACATAAAGTTTGAAATTTGCAATAATGTTGTTGTTGTTATTAGTAACAAAGTCATGTCTGACCCATCATGACCTTATGGACAACATTCCTCCAGGCCTTCCTGTCCTCTACCATTCCCCAGTCCATTTAAGCTCATGCTGACTGCTTCAGTGTCTCCATCCAGCCACTTCATTCTCTGCCATCATCTTCTTCTTTTGCCCTCAATCGTTCCCAGCATTAGGCTCTTCTCAAGTGAGTCCTTCCTTCTCATTAGGTGACCAGAGTATTTGAGTTTCATCTTCAGGATCTAGCCTTCTAAAGAGCAATCGAGGTTGATCTCCTTTAGGGCTGACCAGTTTGATTGCCTTGCAGGCCAAGGGACTTGCAAGAGTCTTCTCCAGCACCATAGCTCAAAGGCCTCAATTCTTTGGTGCTCAGCCTTCCTTATGGTCCAACTTTCACAGCCATACATTGCAACTGGGAAAACCATAGCCTTGACTATATGCACTTTTGTTGGCAGGGTGATGTCTCTGCTTTTTAGTATGCTATCTAGATTTGCCATAGTTTTCCTCCCCAGGAATAAACGTCTTTTAATTTATTGGCTGCAGTCCCCATCTGTCGTGATCTTGGAGCCCAGGAAAATAAAATCTGTCACTACCTCCATTTCTTCCCTATTTGCCAGGAATTGAGAGGGCCAGATGCCATGATCTTGGTTTTCTTAATGTTGAATTTCAAGCCAACTTTTGCACTCTCCTCCTTCACACTCATCAAAAGGCTCTTTAATTCCTCTTCACTTTCTATTATTCTATTACAAATGGCATATAAATGGCATGTAAATTGCATATAAATAATAAAAAATGCATCCTCAAAGTGCATTTGGCTAGGGTATAAATGCACATACAGATTTCACAAAGCATGAAAAACCAAACCATCCCAACGTAGCATTGGTTATAACCTCAATAACACCACTAGCAGATGGGTCATTTCTATCAGACACAATCTCCTTATTTATCAAACAATAGAAATAGCCAGCTAGGATTTTGAGTTAAACAAGATCCCGTATCATTGAATTATGAGGAGAATAGCAGCCCAACTAGTTGTATTATGATTCTCCCATGCTGTATTTTTTATTTTTGTATTAAACAATCAGCATTGTGTATTGCAAACGAAAGAAAGTAAACATTAGCAGCCATTCTACGATCCTCTGAAATCCAAATTCCTTTGTCTTCTATTGCAGTGCCTTGAGTGCTTGAATCAGAGGAAGCTTATTCTCTAGTCTAATCTATCCAGTTGATTTACAATTGTTGCTGTTGTCTGTGTGGTGCTAATAAGGCATCTCACTGTGCTTGTCCTTGTGCAGAGATGAAGCCCACAAGCTGAGCTGCATGATTAGGAGGTGATATAAAGTGTGGGGAGGGGGTGGGTGAGGAGAGGAGAGGAAAGGAAAGGAAAGGGGGAAAAAGAGAGAAAGAAGTATCAGTCTTCTCAATTAGCAGTAGACTTTATTGTTCAATTTGGACAGGGGAGTTATTTCTGATTGGAACACCTTCTTGAAAAGAGTCTGTGATTCCTTAATGCTCAGATTAATCCTGATTTTATTACTGACTCCTAGATACCACTCTGGCACAATCTACTTGCAGCTATTTTGAATTCTCCTTATTTCCTCAGTAGCCTCCTATGCCTAGGAGCAAATATCACACATGGACTCATATACCCTGGTGCCATAGAAACAAGTAAAGAAAAGGTGATTTATGAAAAAAGAAATAGCACACTGAGAGAGTCTTTAACCCTTACCAATCTGCTATTATTTTTCTGTTCAAATCTGTTTCACATGCTACAGCTTTTCTCCTAGTTGAGCTTAAAAAATACTTACCAGGGTGTGATATTTTTATGAGCTGAGAGACAAGAAAAAAGCAAGGACTTTAGCTATGTTAGGATGGTTAATTTCTTATTGCAACTACAGATGTTCAAGACAGAAAATATCTATTCATCCGCCATACTATCTAGAGCGTTTTGACTAGCAAATGTGTTTCATGTTGTGAATGGCTGTATAAAAAAATTAGGCTAACTTTTGAATGGGCTCATTCAATTGCTAACCTTGAGGAAAACATTTCCTCGGCCTGTAGTGTCTGTCGTTCAGATTCAAATGTATCTGCTTATGCATATTAGGAGGTGTTGATGGGAAAATGTCTGTTTGAATATAAATTATATAGTTTATTTTCAAAACTCTATTTTTTTCTATTATTTCATTTCTAGGTATCTGTTTCATGACAGGAAACAAGAAAATCAAACATATGAGAAAGCTTGCTGACGGACACTAAGAGTTGTGTTTCGTTAGAATGGTGAAATGAGCATCACAATGTTGTAATGCAAGTTCAGTCCCTTTCGCACATGCCTCTAGCATTTTGACACCTGCAAAAGGGGGTCCGGATTGTACCAAAGCAGCACATTTATTTTATAATTGATCTCTTTACCAGTACCACTACTCCCTGCGGTGTTGTGTCTGGACACAATGCTGCTTCTCATCTCCTGTTATAGTCTTCAGATGCGACCAGAGAGTCACAGACTGATAGCATGTAGTCTTATTTTTTTTTTAAAAAAACAGTTTTATTGATTTTCAAAGACAATACACAAACAAACAAAACATAAAAACATAGAACATCTTTTCTGAAAGCTGCTTGATCCCGGGTTACAACTCTTTGTACAGACACAAATTCAAATTCATATTCATTTTATATACCATTCCATATCTTATTACCACTTTCAATTTTCTATATAACTTCTCATCTCTTTTAACTTTCTTAATTTTATTTTATTTATCTCATCTCAGTTCAAATCATAATACTTATTATTCTTTGTCTGTTCTATTTCCAGCTATCCATTTATCTTTTCTCTTTAAACAAAGTTTCTCCTGTATATTGATTGGAGTATGACGCCTTTAACTCTTTCCCCTAAATTTATAACACTTAATATAATACATGACTTCCATTGGGATTCTGTTTGGTACATTCTAGAATTACACACTATATTTTTTTAAAAAGGAAAAAAATATAAATGTATAATATAATTAAAACAACAATCCATACTAATTCAATTCTATCATTAATATTAATATTCATTTAAATCTTAACGTTTTACCCATTACTTTTCAGATTCGTATCATACTACTATGAGAACACTTATACACTTTCCATAGTTAATTCCTCCCCCACTTATATTTTATAAAACATTAGGTAATTAAAATGTTCCCATTCCTTCCTAATTCAATTCTCTCATTTATTTCATTTCATTTATTTTATTCACAATTTTATTCTCTAAAATTACACAATGTTTTTTATAAAGAAAAAAGAAAAAAGGAAATTATAGGTATATGATGTAATTAAAACAGCTATTAATGCTAATACAGATCTAATCATTAATATTAATATTCATTTATATCTTAAACACTATACACGTTACTTTTCAATTAAATATCATACTTTTATGGGAACACTTATACTTTCCATAATTATTTCCCCCCCACATCACATATTTTAAATCATTATTTCATTAAAATGTTCCCATTTCTTCTACTTCAATTCTCTCATTTATTTCATTACCTTTTTTTTCCTCACAAAAATTTCACTAAATTACACTAAATATTTTATCCCATTTTTGATTACATGTTGTTTCCAATTTTCTAACATTATTTCTAAATACAAATATAAGAATACAATCTAGTGTACCTTTACAGAATCCCCTTTTCAATTAAATTTACCCATTGTCTCTAAAAGAATTTTGTTTCTTTGCATCTTGCTCCCCACCATTGAGGCTTCTTATCCCTTCCATTCTCCCTTGCTTATTCTTCTCCTTGCCCTTTTTACCCCCTTGTCTCTCCACCTCCCTTTTCTTCTTCTGCTTTCCCCCTATCCACTTTTCCCCTTATTTTTCTCTTTTTGGGTTGTTTTTTCAAGTCTTAAAGTCCCCTTTTTCTTTTTCGCTTTTTCCTTTCCTTCCACAAATAGAGTCACTTGTTCATCAAAGATGGCTTCTTCTTTATCCCAGTCATCCTGTTGCGCAGTCAGTTTTTCATATGTACAAACCACCATTTCTAAAAATTGAAAAAGAGTGCCAAGAGAATTCTTGTTCTTGTTCTTCTTGTTCTTCTTTTTTGTATTTTTGGTATTCAATTTTCAATTCATCCAGAAGTAATGCCATTGTAGAGAGAAAAAGTTTTTCCAAAACAACCACCCAGGTGCTTTTAATCAAAGATAGTTCCCAAAAGTTCCAAAATCACCAAACAATCCAAATAAGCTGTTTCTTTTAGTACTTTCTTCTTTCTTCCCTTTCTCTTTCTGGGGTTACTGTTTAGTCACAAAGTTCCAGTTAAAATATATCTTTTAACAGTCTTGTTAATATTTAATAACTCTTTGAAGTTCTAGGCAATCTCCTCCTTACTTTCAAATTCTGCTCCAATTTTTTTTCCTCTCCCTTCCCACTTACAGCAAAAAAGATTTTTTTTTTTGAATATTCAGAAATCCTTATCCCTTTAGCATTTAATTACCTCCAATGCAGGTTTTCCGATTTCTCTTATGGTTCTATTCGCTGTCACGTTAGGAAGAAGAGTGAAAAGAAAGAAAAAAACTTTCCCTTTTAAATTTCCATTCGCCGCTTGTAAGTTTCTGGGAACGATATCTCTTTGGCAACTTTTAGAATCCAGGATACTTTCACTGTTTCTCTTCCCGGTCAGCAAAAAACACTTTCACTTCTTTACAACTCCTCCTGCACTTTCTTTTTCTGGCTGAGCGCTTCTATGTGACGGCCATTTCTGACCGCCGCTCAGCTGCCTTCGGAAAAGGGGTTTTTGCCGGCTAGGGAAGAGAGGTGCGATATCTCTCGACCCTGCCAGGTCCCCCCTGTCTTCGCCACCTTCTACGGAGGTGGCTAACCCTGAAGCCGGATGGCTCAGGGCACTCGGGCAGCGAACACAGGCAGAAACGGCACACAGTTGCAGATTCCTGCCTGCCCCGAAGTGCTGCAGACCGGAACTCCTCTCGTATGTAAGCTTACAGACCAAATGATCAAAACATAACTAAGTAGGTCTGGATATCTGACAGTTTCTGGTTTCATGTGATCATGACTTCATCTTAATGCAAGAGTATTATGTGACTAATTAAACTTTAGTAGAATATATATTCGAGGAATTATTTTATGCAAGAAGAACAGGAGGATGAGGAAAAAGAAAATAGCACCCTTCTTTTACTCACAATTTGGTTTTGTTCTTACAGGTTGCTATGGGGTTTGATAGGAACAATAGTTAGAATTTCTTTCACTTTTGAATGCTCAAATTGATTCACATATCATATGTCAGCAACATATGTCTCCCCACATTCATGTTTTCTATAGACTTATCCAGAGATATCTAGCTTGTATAGTGGTTAAGGCAATAGGCTAGAAACAGGAAGACTGAGTTCTAGTCCTGCCTTAGGCCCAAAGCCAGTCACACTTCCTCAGCCCTAAAAAGGAGGCAATGGCAATCAATTTTAAAATCTTGCCAAGAAAGCTGCTTGTCAAAACAGTCTTCAGGAGCCATGACTTCAAGCCTCCCCAAAACATACCCCGAACCTTCCTCATAGAGCTTAGACTCTTCGTCATCTTGCTAGCCATCTTCTGAATGTTTTCTAATTTGTCCCAGTCCCTTTTGAACAGTGGATTACTTTAAATCTAATTCATTCTATTGATTTGGACTGTATGTTCCTGTTATGCACCTCAAGGTACCTTGTATTTGTCACCCTCCCCAACCTTTTGTCATCTGAAGGTTGATAATTGCCTCCTTAACACCCTCCTTCATTTTCTGGCAATTGCATTCTTCTCTGGTTATGTTCTCCTCCCATTTGCTATACGTGTCTCTTTTCCTCTCCAGTCTTTTAGACAGCTCTGCATGTATCCATACCTTTGTCCTATCCTTTCTTCTTATGAAGTGCCCATCATCTTCATTTTTTCAACCAGTTCTTAGTGGGTGAAGATTAGATGCAGAATAGTTTTAAACCTTCTGAGAAATGAAGTTGTCAGCAAACTGGACTAGAGTATGTTGGAACTCTGACATTGACCCAACAGAGGTCAAAATTACTGAAATCTCCCATTATCATTATTGTGCAACCCTCTGAATGTCCAGTCACCTGACTCAGAAAGGCCTCAGGCATAGTTTCTGTACATTTCTGATACTTTGTTTCTGTCTCCTTTTATATTAACCCTAACATGTTCAGCAGGATTTCCATGCTCCAATTTCTGAACTTTTAGACAAGTGTGTTTGTGTGGTTGTTTGTGTGTGTGTGTGTGTGTGTACTGTGCAACCTTCCCTCAGACTTTAAACATTCACTCACTCACCCTATGTCATACCAATGAGAAATCTTTTTTAGTTGAGATTTCTTATGTATAAATTCTTTGATATTCATACTCAGCTATGAAAATATTAACATGAAATTTTGGACTTCCAGTTTGAGCTTCTTCAGTGACAGACCGAAACCTCACCTCTGTGAGGCTTCGATCCGTGCTCGCCACTGGAGCGCTGGTTTCGGGGCTAAGCTACCCCGTAGAGGTGGTGAAGAGGGGGGGGAGACTGCCTGCAGGGTTGAGGAGAGCCGCATCTCTCCTCCCCAGGTGGCCATTACTCCCTTTCCCAAAGGCAGTTGCAGCAGTGGTCAGAAATGGCCACCACAAAGAAGAACTCGACCAGAAAAGAATGTGCAGGAGGAAGATAAGAAGAGAAAGTTTTGGTTGACCGGGTCAAACAGCAAAAGCAATAAATAAGGTACCCTGGAATTGAAACTATCAAAAAACAATAACATTGCTCCCTAAGAAGATTTTTAAGTTGCGAAGAAGAGAGAAAAGGGAAAAGATTTGTTTTTTTTTCTCCTTTTCCTATACTGACAGCTAAGAGACTTAAGCAAGAAATTGGAAAAAAATCCACTTTGACATCAATAGGCATTTAATGCTGAAAATAAAAAGTCAAAGGGATAATAAAGATTTCTGGATAATTAAAAGCTTTTGAAAACAGGAAAGGAGAGAAAAAGAATAAAAGGGCAGGATCTAGAAGGGAGGAGACTGCCTGGAATTAAAAAAAAGAACTTACAGTAAAATCTCAACAAGACTTCCAAAAGATACATTCTAATTGAAATATTGCAACAAAAACCCCAGATGAGAAAGTCGAAAAAGAAATAAGAAGATATAATTCGGGACTATTTGGTTTACTTGATGATTTCTGGATTCTTGGTTATTGTTTTGAATGACTAAAATCAATCGGGTGGTTGTTTAAAACTGTTTAAAATGGCTCCACTTTTAGAAGAACTGAAGATGGAACTTAAAAAGTACAAAGAAGATGCACAAGAAGGGAGAGGTTCTTTTGGCTTCGTATTTCAGTTTTTAGAAATGGAGATTTGGAATTATGAGAAACAACAAGAAATGCCTGTAAGAACAAGAAGATTGCAACAAAGAAGAAGCCATCTTTAATGAACAAGTAATCTTAGATGGGGGAAAAAAAGGAAAGGGGGAAAGAGAATGGAAAGTTTAAGATTGGGAAAACAACTCCAAAAAAAAAAAAAAAAAAGAGTGAAAAATAAGTATAAAATCAGAAAGCAACAGAAGGGGGAAATGCAGAAGAAAGAATTAGAACTAGAGAGACAGGGGGGTAAAAAGGGGAGGGAGAAGATGAGAAAGGAAAGAAAGGAAAAGAAGTTATAAAGGACAGAAACAAAATATAGAGAAACAGCCTATTTAGAGATAAGGGGTGAAAATTTAATGGAAAAAGGAATTCTGCAAAGGTACATATGATAGTATGGTTATATTAGAAACAAATAATTTTAGAAAATATGAAACAATGTATGATTAAAATATCTGATAAAATAGCTATCGTAATTCAGTGGAATGCTTGTCAATAAATAAATGTAACAAAAGGTATATTTAATGATTTATAAAACATGTGAAGAGAAATAAGGGAAAAATTAATTATGGAGATTATATGTGTTTTTAAGGAAGTATGATATTTAATTGAAAAGAAGTGTTAAAGATATTAAGATTTTAATGATTATTAATGATAGAACTGAACTGGAATGGAATGAGGGTTTATAATTACATATATTTACAATTTTTTAAAAGAATATAGTGTGTATTAAAAGAATGTACCCAGCAGAATTCGATTGGAAGTTATGTATTATGTATTATATTGAAGGTCATAACCTTAAGGTATATATTGAAGTTTAAATAAGAGTTGAATGGATGTAATTAAAAGATATAAAGATGTCATACTCCAATTAGTAACTACAGGAGAAAATTTGTTTAATGAGAAAAGATAATATGAAATTGAAACAGAACAGACAAAAGTATAAATACAATGATTTGAATTGAGATGAGATAATCAAAATAAAACTGAGAAAATTAAAAGAGGGGAAAACTATATAGAAAATGTAAAATAATATAAGATATGGAATAGAATACAAAAAGGAGCATGAAATTGAGTTTTGTGTCTGTATAAAGAAGTTCAACCTGGGACCATGCTATTTTCAAAAAAGATATTTTACTTGTATTTTGTATGTGTGAAAACCCAAATAAAACTTTATTAAAAAGAAAAGAAAATATCAACATGAAATTTAGATATTTATGCCAGAACATGAAAATGTTCTGGCATAAATATCTCAATTTCAACTGTATTAGATTAACCTACATTTTGTCTCTGGAAAAGAGTAGCCATCGTTAAGATGAGAGCTGCTAGATTTGTATTTCAGCATGTATATTTAATTCATTTCTGGAATTTGTACCAGCCTTAATCTCTTTTTAAAATATGCCGGAAATATGGGGAGTAAGTATTATTAGTTCCTCCTTATTTTTTGCTTATTCAGTGAACATGGTTTGTTTATGACAAATCATATGCACTGATTTGAGTGAGAGCTGCAAATCAGCAAATAAAACAAATAGGTTTAAAAAGACAAAATAAACCTACTGTAGTTATTATCTTTGTTTTATTATTGCAGTTAATTCTAAAAGAAATAATGTTTACTATTATGGTAATATACTTCCATTCACAATAATCAAAAAAATGTTATAGCGTTTAGTTCATATCCCTCTCATCTTGAGAAATGAATATTGCTCTTCAGCTCCTGATATGACATGTAACAAATCAAACAGCTCCATCTATCTTGCATGACCCCCCTCTTCTTTCTGCCTATGCTCAGTAGCTAAATGAAAACTTTAGAGAACAGAATAGCTATTAATGTATGGCTGGCGGTCTGTCAGTTTCTAAGTGTAGGCAATTTGTTTAACCTACTTTTAAAAGGGAGTGTCAACCGAGATATATAAATGATGCATTTCAAAAATTCTTCGCAAATTTATTTTCTTCTTCTTTACCAAGACAATATTGTTGCCCTCCCTCCAAAAGAAGGAAAAGAGATTTCCCTGAAATGGATAACTAGGCTAACCTCTTTCAGGAGGTTCAATCATGTTTTTCCTGTCCTATTTCAAAACCTTTGATCCCATCAAGTCACCTGTCAAGACACAACTGATGGAAAGTTTTTAATTAAGTCTCTAACAATAAGCAGGAAGGTCTGTATTGCAACTGGGATATACCTTCCCTGCGAAAATCCACACTAACAGAAGGCGTATCCTGTGAGTGATATGTTTTAATATATGTTTATTTATTTAAAAATATCATACAGAATTAAAAACTACAAAAAAATTAAAAAGGAGATATAAAAGTAAAATAAAAAAGTACAAGATAACAATAGAAAAAAATGACATCTAAATTCTGATTTTGATCTTCTCAGCACAGTAATTATTTTCACTACATGAGTTACATATCATGGTTCCAGGGGTGGGATTCTACAGGTTCGCACCTATTCACTAGAACCGATTGTTAACATTCTAAGCAGTTCGGAGAACCGGTTGTTAGAAGAAATTACTGGCCTAATCCTGTAACGAAGGCAGGAAGGAAACATTCTGGTGTTGCTTACAGAAACTGCCTCTCCATTAACCCTTATTACATTCTTGGCAGGACTAGACTTCCTGTCTCTGGAACTTCTCTGGAGTTCTTTTTCTCCTCCTTTGCTGGTACTTTGCTTGTGTGGAATGACCATTTAAAATTACAATGGCACTGAAAAAAGTGACTTATAACCCTTTTTCACACTTACGACTATTGCAGCATCCCCACAGTCACGAGAGGCCAGGTGAGGAGATGCGTGCCTCGATGTGAGTGATGTTGAGTTGGCCACACCCATCCAGTCACATTATCACCAAGCCACACCCACAAACTAAGCCACGCCCACAGAACTGGTTGTTAAAAAATTTTAATCCCACCCCTGCATGGTTCCCATTTTCCCCACCCCTGCATGGTTCCCATTTTCCCCTTTTTAATCAGTAAGTCATCCATGTATTTTTGTCCCTTTTCAACAAAAAGTCCAAAAAGTGGTTCCAGCTAATTGTTGTTCCCACCTTAATAAGGTATCCTGTGATTCCAGAACAGCATTCGTTTCCTCAATCAAATTCCATGCAATTTACAAGAGGAAGAGGAAAATGGTTTCCATACTCTCTTGCCTGTTCTTCTCTTACATTGCCACAGCATTCCATTTTGCCTCTACTTTTTCTCCCAAGTTATTGAGAGAGATTATATGGCCTGGTGGTCATACGGAAAGAGTAATGGTTTCTGCCCAGGCTGGTAGGTAACCTCTGAGGAGGGTTTAAAGAAATACAACTATTGACAGAAAAAGGATTGTTCAAACCTTCACTATACCTTTATTTCTATAATATTAAGTCAGACAGATTATATAGGTTTGTGGTATTTTATATGATAGATTATCTTAGAAGAAGGCTTAATCAATTTGAAGGAAAAGCTATAGATTACAGGAAACATTTAAGTTCCTGAGAAGATTCCTTGGGTATCTTATAAATATTAAATTGGGAGAGTAGATTCACTTTTCCACCAAAGAGTTAAATCAGCATTTTCATTACATAAATTAATAGATTAAACCATTGTTACCTACTCCAATTATCTTCCCATTTCAAGATTTCTAAAATGAGGTTTATTTGTTTAAGTCAAGAAACTCATCTCTTTTAAAATAGCTGTATTCTATCCACTCCACCACACACTTATTTGGACATCAATTTCCATATTTGTATGGCTTGGGAATTTATACTCGTAGTTATCAGGTACACTAGCATAGCCAGTAGGCTTGCCTTTTTGAAATATTCTCTCTCTCTTCTTCCCTCTCTCTCTCTCCCCTTCCTCTCCCCTCTCCTCCCTCTCTTTTGCAGCAGCTTTGTCACTTTCCTGTAGTAATAATAATTCATGTCAAGTTATTTTGTAACTAGCCCTCCTTTCTCAAAAGTACTTTGTAGGGTGAGATGATGGACCCACTCACAGGATGGAAATGAAGATTGTGAGTAGCTCTGCTGAACCTCCAAATGATTGAGAGGGATGGATGCCAACTGAATTCAAAATCACAGAGGTCAGCTTCTTCGCTCTGGTGGCAAACTTTATTTACTTAATTTATGTGGGAGAGCACATAACAAGATACCTTATTGTCCTTTTGGGGCCTGCATTGTAAAACATGATTTGGGGATGTTAGAGCAGTAAATTTGTGTTTTTGTTCAAATAAAAATACATACTAGGTTATAGGGTGATAGAACGGTAGGGCAATCCATAAATAACTGTAAGGTCCTTATCAGCCAGCCATTCTGACAGCATATTTTACAAGCAATCATAACTTACAGTTGCTGCACCATATCAAGGACAATTAAGCTGCACCATCAGTGCCATTGTTTTGATTTATGGGGCATTTGAAGAGAAAGAAATAGTTCCCTGTCACCCCAACAGCGAGGGCTCTAATACATGCCCACTCCAGTCTATTGTATTAGATATCCAATTTTATTATTTGTATAGGGGTTTTTTTTTCATTTGAAAATGTGGAAAGAGGCAGCATTGAGATCTGAATGATTAGTCTTAAAGTATGTTTTGTTTGAAGGACTGAGAGAACATTACCATCAGTTCCTGCTAAAAAGAGTACTTTCAGCCCTGAGAATTTACACACAATTCTTCTGTTAAAAATACCTCAGTTCTTCTAAGGTTGAAGGTAGGGTTATATTTTCAGGGGAATGGGATAAATTTAGATCAGCATGAAACAAAATCTATGGGGCTTGTTGGATATTCCTGTTCAGACCGATTTTTGATGAATTCTGAGGAGAAACTTCAAGAGTTTTATTTTCAAGTAGAAACTAATTTCGAAGTAGTAATACTGGTATAGTTAGGGAGAATTTTTTTTAAGCCAGAGCAAAACTAAAATAGAAGAAAATTAGGCCTCCAAGGGATGAAGAGGGTGTGATGGGGAATGCGATGGATATTTTTCTTAATGCCTCAAAATAGATACATGAGGCTTACCAGAGTCTAACTGAATCTATTTTGGGTCTTATTTAAAAAAAGAAAAAAATGTGCTATGCAGGGGTGGGTTTCTACCGGTTCTGTCCACCTCTGTAGAACCGGTAGCTCTGAAGGGCAGCAGACATAGAACCGGTGCTATGTCTGCTGATGTTTTTGCCCACCCGCCTGCCCGGGTTCTTACCTGACTTTTATTTCCTGCTATTTCAACTTCAGCTGCCGCACGAGGCACGGCTGCAGTTAAAAAAGCAGGAAAAAAGTCCTTTTTCAAAGGCTGCTTCTCTGCACGCATCTCGCGCTGATGACGATTTACAGGCACGCGCAGGTGCAGGGAAGCACATCATAAATCACCAAACCTCATAAATCACCGAACCGATAGTTAACCCTGTCGGATCCCATCCCTGGTGCTATGAAAACCTACAATTTCAGTAGAGCAATCCTAGTGCATCTTGGGGACATAAAAATTAAGTTGGCTCTGCTTTGAATGCAGTTAGTAAATGAAAACTGAAGTATGAAATTTGCTGTTCTGATAAACTTTTAGCTGTGAAGTTAGTGAAAATCCTCATTTAGAGTCTATGCTTAATCAATATTAGGGTTTACTATGACAATTAATGCTGAACCCCTGGAATACTATTCCAAGTATACTTCTCATTTCTGTATTATTTACTTCTTTTACTTCTGCAATTCATTAGATTGCAATGATATGGCATCTTAAATATATCCAAAGTTTTCTCAAATAAAATCCTAAAGACAGAATTGTTAAAAAATAGTTTTCATGGAATCTCACATGTTCATCTCGATTTCTATTCTTTCAGGAACATCTCAGTTTGGTTGTCCTGAGCACCAACAACCAAACTGCCTAAAAAGCATATAGTTTTCTTAACTGCCTTCATCTTCCATTCCCAATCTCAATTACCTCTCTGCTTCCTGCCAGCACATCACTTCTTTCCTTGCCACACACACCCACACACTGCCCTAGAAAATTTATGTACAGATGTAATTACACAGCTCAACACTTTCCTTGCTGTTATCAAAGCACAAAAATGATGTTTATGTCTGGGAAACCACATGTCAGGAGGGCCGACAGTGTTTCTATTTCTCCATTCTGTCCTGTCCTCTTTCACGATTGAAAGGGTTTCTACTCTTTGGCTTTTCTGACTGTTGTAGAAAAATAGAGAAGTTTGTACATTTGGTATAGCTTAGCATATAAAGTAGAGTTAAGGAAGTACTTAGTGCATATGTTTTAAAATGCACGCTTAACTTACCATGACTTGCAATGTATCCAAGTATGGAATTCCTTGTAATATTCTGTTTGTAATTTGAGTCTCTATGTTCTTCCTTTTCCCTAAACTCATCTCTAAATCTTCAGCTCTCCTTATTGATCAACAAATCTCCAATAAAAATTAACAAAAATACTTAACTGCATAAATATATAATACTTCTTTCAATTTAATCTAAATCTCCCTCATCCTTCCCTTGATAATCAAACATTACAAAAATGCTATTAATAAAATTGAAAGATATTAAACATTACCAGAAACAAGAATCACTTATTTAGTTATCAAAAATAATGTAAATATTCCAAACAAATACATTACATCATTGAACATTTCCAAAAGGGAAACTATCCAATCCAGATAACCATTAAACACCACTAAAGCAGGGGTGGGATGCTACTGATTCTGCCCGGTTCTATAGAACTGGTAGCTCTGAAGAGCAGCAGACACCAAACCGGTTCTGTGTTTGTTGCTGTTTGGCCCACCCGACTGCCCGGGCTCTTACCTGTCCTTTATTTCCTGCTTTTTCAACCTTAGCTGCTTTGTGCGGCACAAAACATAGTCACCGAACTGGTAGTAATACTGGTTGAATCCCACCCCTGCACCAAAGATAGTAAATCATGATTTAACCACCTTCATCAAAACTAATTTTGTAGGTTTCTTCCTTCTTCTTCCCAGCCTTCCTTAAATACCATAGATAAAAATGTAATTCCTGTTTTCTCCTAGCTTCTTCTCTTGAAATTCTTACCATTTTTATCCAAGTACATTTGTACTTTCCATGATTGTAACTCAGTAAAACTCATATATTTCATTTTAATCCATATCACTCTTTTAGTACATTATTTGTACATGGTTTTGTTTTTGTTTTTTGCTTTTAAATGATCCAATTCCATTTGTAAATCAAGTATTTCCATTTCTTTCTTGTAAATTGTAATTTTTAAGTCTTTGAATCCAATTTCAGTTGTGTTTAAAGGAATTTGTTCATCTTATGTAACAATGTTTAGTTCCAGTAAAGAGTTAAAAGGTTCAAACACTTCACCCACAGATTAAAAAATTCCTTTAAAGTAGCCATCATGTCTTCAGAAATCAACCTTCAAAGTCTTGTTTTGCATTGCAGTGTAAACAAAGCAGACTTTTCCTACATAAAAGGCTGTTTTTAGTTTCAAAATCTTTCTTTAAATCAGTTTCACAAAGTCTTAGCATTTAAACTTTTTAGATACAACTCTAAAGTCACACATTTGCTGTATTTTGAAATAATAATAATAAAAAAATCTTTTTAAAAATTGAAAGATATTGTTTTCTTTTTTTAAAAAAATGGATTCGAAGGAAACTCACCTTGTAGGCTTGAACTTACAAAGATTTTTTTCAAAAAATAAACTCCAAAGTGATTAAAATGATGAGATTGAATCCATAAAGGCTGCAGAATACAATGGAACTCTGGCTACCAGCTGATTGCAAACAGTTACAAAACAAACAAACAAAAACTGAACTGGCTGCTTACAAAAGTCAGATATCTGAAGTACCCGTGGACAATCTCCAAATATCTATTTCTTCCAAACAAAATTTTATCAGTTTGAAGCTCACATCTAGTTGCTTTTTTTGGCTGAAATGTACCTCCAAGTTACTCGAAGTGGAGAAAAGGCAGACAATAGCTAGCATTGCCTGACCAGAAGTCTATTAAATATATCCAAGATCAGAAATTTGGTTCCATTTCTTATTTACACTCTGGACAAGTTCATATTTGTACCACTGGACAAGGGGAATATCTGTATGCAGGGGTGGGATTCAGCCAGTTCAGAACGGATCAGGTTAACCGGATGTTAAATTTACATTTGGTTCACTGAACAGGTAGTTAAACCAACCAGCTGGCCCTGTCCACCCTGCCCTGTCCCTCCAAGGAGTCTCCAGATAGTCCATTTTGGATGCAGGTAAGTGCAGGGTCCACACAGAGGCTCCGCGAGGGTGAAAAATGGGCCTTCTGGAAGTCTAGAAATGGGCTTGTTTCCAGCTTCCAGAGGGCCTCCAGACCCCGGGGAGGCCATTTTTGCCCTCCCAGAGGCCCGAGGGAAGCCTCCAGACCCCGGGGAAGGCAAAAAACAGTCCTCCCGGAAGTTCCAGTAAGGCACACCCACCATGGCCACACCCACCCAGCAACTGGGCAGCGAACTAGTTGCTGGGATTTTTGAATCCCATCCCTGTCTGACTGTATGGTGTTTTTTATTCCAGAAGGAAAAGATTAAGGTTAAAAACCTTCACTCGGTTATCTGAAAATAAATTTAACTGAAATTAATGGAACTTAACTCTCAGAAAATTGTAATTGATGGGGGAAATAATCTTTCATGCTGATTTTAAATCTATTAAATCTATTCTAAACAATATGATGGATTAACTATTAACCCTAACCCTGCATTCATTCACAATCTATATCAGTTACACAGTACAATTTAATTTTAACTGGGTTAACTCTCTTATATCTCAGTTAGAATATGGCCACAATCACTAACTGGTTATAGAAAGAAGTTGGTAAACTATGTTGTGTCAGGTTGCATTATTGCTCTATTAAGCTCATAATTCAGCCTTCTCTAGATCTATTTGGACTTGCTGAATATGTGTTAAACCACATCCGTTTTCACATATCCACATTACAACCAATTATAGGTGTTTAGAACCTATATATCCCACAAGATGGGTGATAAACCTTGAAGGAATCCACCCTTTGCTCCCTACTTCCTTCCATTTTAGCCAAATCAGAGTCTATGGTAGACTTTTACTGCCTGTTTCTTATACTTACCTATTCAAATACTTACTTTTAAAATAAATATCAAGAAAAAAAATTCTGAATCCATCATTTCAAATTCTCTGCTATTGTCTGGGTATTGAATTGCTATGTTCCTAATAAACATAACTGTAGGCTATATAATGTGGCCTTATGAAATTTTTATTATTATTAGTTTAAGAGGACTACATTGAATTAAAGGAAAAATAGACACAAAGGAATGATAACTTTGTCAAAGGAAAACCCATAAAAATGTCCTTTTATGTAGCCAAATATCCTTATTGTTAATAATTTATTTTGTTTAAAAAATGATTTTCATTCTTCCAGTATTTCTCTAGAAATAAATGAGCCTAATTAAATAAATTAATGCAAATAGATTGCTATTCTACAGTGGCCATCTGGAAGAAAAGTAAAAAAAAATATATTAGTGTATGAGTTTTAGACACAGCTGTTGTTATTTATTTATTTGTATCATCCCTTTATCATTCCTCTTCACTTCACCCAACAGATCTTCCTCTTCCTATTTTTACCCACAGCAGCAACCCTGTGAGGTAGATTGGGCTGAGTGAGGGTAACTGGCCCAAAGATACCAAGCTGGCTTTCATGGTTAAGGTGGGACTTGAAATCACAGTCTCCTGGTTTCTAGTCAGGTACCTTAAAAACTTGATCAAACTGGCTTTTTAAAATGCAATTTGAGTTGATGGAGTTGTTGTTGGAAAACCAGGCTTCTTTCAGTAAGCGGCCTCCTTTGGTTGCATCATGGGCAACAGCTTCAGCCTCTTGAAAATTAAATATGTGATTGTGTTGCTTCATATGTGTCCAGATCTGGGAGTGCTGCTCTTTGCGCCAGAAAGCCAAAAGCTTTGCCATTTCTCCTACATAGTTGGTTGCACAGTTATTGCAGTTGATACAATAAACTACAGAAGATGTCTGTTCTTTGGGTAAGTTCAGTGGTTATTCTATGGACTTTATCTGGAGATGTATTACACCCACAGACTGATAACCTATTGAAGGTGCTAGTGGAACATCTGCGTGCAGGGTGCTCCCATATATAAGGGGGTATCTGAAACTGCTGCATGCATTCTCTGATGCATGGGGTCAAGGTGGTGCACAAACCAGATCAAACATTGAGAATGAGAGTGATACGTCCGAAAGAAACATTACTCAAAGAACAGGCATCTTCGGTGGTTTACTGTATCAACTGGAGTAACTGTGCAACCAACTATGTAGGAGAAACGGCCAAGACCAGAGTACATGAACATGAATTGGCTGTCCAGCACAACGAGCAGTGCTCCCAGATCTGGACACATATGAAGGAACAGAATCACATATTTAATTTTCAAGAGACCGAAGTTGTTGCCCGTGATGGAGGACACTTACTGAAAGAAGCCTGGTTTTCCAACAACAACTCCATCAATAGACATATTGAACTGTTACCGGCCTACTGAGGCACCAAGAAAGATCCTGCAAGAAGAGCAGAGACTGCTTTCCATCATGAGCAAAGCAACAAATGAATCTAGTGGACAAACCAAAGGAGCCTTTAAAACAGAAGTCCATTGGGATGAGGGAGGGAACAAGAGGGAATGCTGTCAAAGTCATGTGCACAACAGCCATTGGTTAATGTTATATAAAAGCCCATGTCTCCTAATTCATAACTAAAATGTACAATTACCTACTCAAATTTGATAGGGAAGAGGAAACTGTTAAAGGAACAATGATAGCCTAGGTGAGAAATTTTGGATATAATATACAATTAGAAGTTTGGAAAAAATTGTGGACCAAAAACTATAAATTAATAATGGCAGCTGCATATAAAGAACATTTATAAAACATTCATAGAGCATTTAGCATTGGCATTTAGCACCAGCAAGATTGGCTAAAATATACCCAGATATGAACCCCGAATGCTGGAAATGTAAAAATAAACAAGATACCTTCTTTCACATGTGGTGGTCTTGCCCTAAGGCAAAAGAATACTGGAACAAAATTAGAACATGGCTGCAAGAAATTATTGGACTTCAAATAGATTTTAAGCCTGAAATGTATTGCTAGGGATAATTAGAGGAGCATTTAAGAAAGAAATTGAATACATTATAATACACATACTAACAGCAGTGAGAATAACCAGAGTTGGAGAATAACCAGAGTTGGAAATTAGACAGCACTCTCACAGATATCATGATTATAAAGAAAATTATGGACTGTGCAGAAATGTTAAAACTCACATTAGAATTGCAAGAGAGAGAAGAGAAGGAATACTATACCGTCTGAAAAAAAATGGTATATGCTTTCTGGTCTTTTTTCAATCTCTTCAATCAGAAAGCATGAACAGAAGAGATGATTCCACCAGGCTGTCAATCATTTGGAAGCCTGCACTCACAAACAAAAAAAAAAAAAATCTCCACACCACAAGCCAGGCAAACACCTGGGCACAAACAGATCCCCCCTGATACCTCCAGCTCAAACACACCCCAACCAGGCACCCAGATGAAACCCACCTTCCTAACTAATGATAGCCGTCCATTTACCCGAAGCCAAGCTGCACTAAAGGCCTCCAATAAAGTAACACAATGTTGCCAATCAAGATACAAAAAGAGCCAAAAAAACAGACAGAAGATATTAGAAGCAGAACACAGCAAACTCCAAGACCAATAAACACAGACCAAGACTCTCAACCAATCAGGATGAAGAAAAAACCATTCTGGCACAGCAATAGGCTGCCCCAAATTTAAATCTGAAACCACTGTAAAAGTCTAACTCACAGACGAACACTATACAAAAGCCTGATGATGGCAGATGAGATTCTGCTGAAACGTTGCTACAACTTTAAAAGCACCACTACTATGACGTGGGAAAATACCCGAACAAAGCTGAATGCCATACATGTAAGTACCCGCGAAAACTTAAGATTATATATATATGTATGTATGTATGTATGGATGTATGTATAGTTAGAAGAAAAGTCAATATCACAACATTGCAAAAAATTGCATTTGTGTTGTTTTGTTGTTGTGTTATTTTATATTTGAGTTGTTTTTAATTGTGTAAAATTCAATAAAAAATATTTGTTTTTAAAAAAGGCACATATCTCCTTAATGGTAGTTTTACACTCAGATGATGTTAGCAGAGGCTAACAAAAGCTTAGTGAACAATATAAATTTTTAGTTCCAGAGATTGGGATGAGATTTGTCTCTTTTCACACACACACACACACACACACTGTATATACACATATTTAAAAGATATGTGAATAATACAATATAGGAGATAAAATATTAAATTAAGATGAAACCATAATAAAATCACCATAATATGGAGCCATAGAACTGCAATGGGATAGAAGTTATTAAGTCAATATCTAAAGAAGCTAACTAGCTCACTGCTTGTGGAGTGGGTGTGATGAGATCATCCCAGGTACCTTGAAATTTCTCAAGGAGATATTCGTGAATGATACATGTCACATCATAGTCACATTGCAGGCTCTCAGTCATTCCTCACTTAAAGAGCTTTGCCTTAGTTCTGGCATGGCATGGCCTGTCCTGATTCTATTCAGTTGGTTTCATGTTTTCCGGGCAGCTGCATTCCTGGAAATGGTTTTCTTGGATCTGGGAGATCTATTTGCTGTGGTTATTAAAAGCTGCCCATCTTAATCCCATTCTTCGTCTAGCTTGTAAGACTATGGCATGTCATTCCAAATTGGCTTCCTAGATTTAAGCCTGGTGAGAGGTAGAGAATCTAATACTTTATGTATTGGAAGTTCTCTATGAGTTGATGGTGAATTTATCTTATTCCACTCTCAAACTGTCTGTTGTTGTCATCTGAGATCAGGAATGGCAATGTTAGAAGGAACATGGAGCCATCATAGCAGTGTGAATTTAAGGGTTCCAAATATTATTTTCATTGGATCATTAAGATGAACATCAATCTTGTTGGTATGACAACTTCTTCCCCATACAGGTGCACAATATTCAGCAACAGAGTATGCTAATGATTATACCACTATATGCAATGTTTTTGCTTGTGCTCCCCAGCCTGTTCCTGTGATTTCCTAATCAAATTGTTCCTGGTTTTCAATTTTTCTCTGATTATTTCAAAGTATTATCCAAATGTAAGCGATTGGCTAAGGATTATTACTTGAGTGAAGAAAGCTATGTAAATAAGGTAACTTTATCTGACCTATCAATTTACTAACTTTCTTCTCAACACAGTAATGCTGCTGATTTTGAAATACATTTCCTTGTGAAGCAAACATTTCATACCTCAAAAAATTAGAGCATCTGAAATTTTTGCTAAAGAGCTTTTAAAAATACTGAGTGGAAGACTATTGTTACTTGAAATTAAGTTGGATATATACATCTTAATAAAAGAACAATCTTTAACAATTAGTAATATGAATTTAAATCTCTTAGATGTCACTGTAAATGCATTTGAAGTTAACCAATTCATTGAGTAAGTGCTGTTAAAAGAAAAAGACAGATATCACTTTCATTTTTTTTCCTCAAAGCATATAGTTTTGAGAAACAGAAATATCTAAGAAACAGATTTCATTGGGAATCTGGCAACTATAGGAGATTAAGAAGGAATTGAATAATGCTAAATAATGTAGTATCCACTAATAGTATTATAAGATTACATCAATGCTCATTTTATATCCTTGTCCTCTATACATAGAAATATAAACTATGGAATACTGTACAGCCTTTGGATGACTCTTTTTTACCAACAGAGTCAAATGTGATAAATTGTTTATGGCCTTTATAGAAAAGAAAATAATTATTAGAAAAAAAGTTAAGAGAAAATATCTATCCATGGTAGATCTTTGGATAGAATAAACCTATGTAGGAATTAATCTGAGATACTAAAGAGTAATCAATTCAGAGCTGCTATTGATTGCACAGACTATACTTACTAAAGCCTCCAAACTTTTCCTTTTTGTATATCAACATCTCCAATGTGTGATACAGCTCTTTGCAAAAGTTTGCTTTATCATGTAAAGATTTCTAGGTTGGCCATTGGGATATGGAATATCTATTGCTTAGGCTTCAGCATGAGAAATCTGAATTCAACCATTCAGTTGTTTGTAACATGATATATAATGGCTACACAACTGGATTAGAGAAATCTGAATGAACATTAGATGCAAAGAGATACATAATTCTCTAATCATTGAAACCATTCAATAATAGTTGAAGTACCAGTCTGCCCAGTGAAAGCACTTACAATGAAGCTAAAGCTTAGATATTTTGGACATATAATATGAAGTCAAGAATCATTGCTTGGAAAAATGGAGGGCAACTGAAAAAGAGGCTGACCTTATAAAAACTCAAAGAAGCAGTTACCAGCAGACAATCCTGGCCAAATGATGTACAAGAGCTAAAAGTGACAGAACAAGTAGCCATTCTGATTTTTGCAACCAGGTCTGCTAACTCTAATATAAGTTAGATGCTCTTTAGCAAAGTATTCTTTTCAAAGGCTAAATTCCTATAATCAAATCATTTGCTTTTCTTAGATTTTGTATAGTTGTAAAATATTGCTACTATTATTATTTAACTTTTTTGAATAGTGTATAGATGTTATAAATCACATCCATCTCCAATTTAAAAAGTAAAAAAAATATATTGAGTTTAAAAGGTTTGAAGATTTAAATTCCTCCTTTTTTTACCATTAGAGTTTGAGGTCTAGTTTCCTGACAGAAAATAAGGGATCTGTTTACATCTTAAATCTTTTGGAAAATCAAGATTGGCATCTTACTTTTTTCAATCTATTAACTTTTACAGCTCAATCTATATATTCCCCTTTTTTTAGTTAAGAAGAAATTCCTTTTCTCATAAAAGCTATCACATCTATATAAGGCTACCTGTCTTCCTTTTATTAGGTGGTTTTCCATTGATTGACAAGTACTTCATTGAAAGGAAGACAGCATATCTGCAGCGTCATTTCAGAGACAAGCAAAATCCAAGCAGAAACTATTGCTTCATTTTTAATCTTTCCTTGAAATTCCCTCTCCTGGTTTCATTTAAGATCACATATCTAAAAACAGCAAAACTACCTTTATATATCCAGATCAGCGATAAACAAAATCAGGTGTATTTTTGGTATTGATAGATAGAAATCCACTTTATTATCAATGTGTTGCAAGATACTCCAGTTATAGTATACATTGGATATTTCTTAAACTGTTCTTACAGCACATGTGAAGCAGGGGTGGGATTCAACCGGTGTAATAATTGGTTCAGTGAGTGCACGTGCAGCATTTGAAAATCACCCTCCCTGCAAGCAATCACCTTCTCCTGCAAACAATCACCTTCTCCTGTTGATGTGCG
Source organism: Notechis scutatus (assembly GCF_049901735.1). Taxonomy (NCBI): domain Eukaryota; kingdom Metazoa; phylum Chordata; class Lepidosauria; order Squamata; family Elapidae; genus Notechis; species Notechis scutatus. The sequence goes on along the minus strand of NC_142011.1, from coordinate 91,094,589 downwards.
GCAATCAGCTGTGCCGTGCAAAGCAGCTGAGGTTGAAAAAGCAGGAAATAAAGGACAGCCTAGAGTCTGGTTGGGCAGGTAGGCCAAACAGAAGATCGTCGGAGTGAACTGGTTCAGTTTCAGCTGATTTTTGGAGTTACCAGTTTGGCAGAACCAGGCCAAACCGGTAGAATCACACCTCTGATCTGAAGGATACACTAATAAATAATAGATGCCCCCAAATTGCCCAAAGAGCTTCATAATTAGAAAGTAACCCATCAGGGACAGGGACATGGTGGCTCAGTGCCTAAGACACTGAGCTTGTTGATCAGAAAGGTCGGCAGTTTGGTGATTTGAATCCCTACCACCATGTAACAGAGTGAGCTCCCGTTACTTGTTCCAGCTTCTGCCAACCTAGCAGTTCGAAAGCATGTAAAAATGCAAGTAGAAAAATAGGGACTATTTTGGTGGGAAGGTAACAGTGTTCCGTGCACCTTCGGCATTTAATCATGCCGGCCACATGACCATGGAGACATCTTCGGACAGTGCGGGCTCTTCAGCTTTGTAACGGAGATGAGCACCGCCCCCTAGAGCCAGAAACCACTAGCATATATGTGCGAGGGGAACCTTTACCTTTACCTTTAATAATATGGGCACTGGGTTATCAAAATATATGTCACACATTTTAAGTGCTTGGAATACATTTTAAAATACATCTCTCTATTGCCACTAAATACTAAGGCAAGATTGGAAAACTTGCAAGCTTACGTCCATGCAAGGCTGTCTGTCTAATTGAATATGGCTCCTGAAACAGTCAGTTCAGAAGGATTGGCAGAGAAGAAGGAGAAGGAGGAGAGAACCAGTTTGGTGTAGTAATTAAGGTGCTGGCGCAGAAATCAGAAGACTGTGAGTTCTAAACCACCCTTAGACATGAAAGCCAGTTGAGTTACTTCAGGCCAATTCCTTTCTCTTAGCCAAACCCACCCCATAAAGTGGGGAAAATAGGAGGTGGGAACATTAGGTATAATGTATCCTACTTGCATTGGCCCAAAATAAAAGTTGGATAAGAATCAAATAAGAGAAAATTGTGACAGAAAAGAGGAAGGGAGAACTGGGGCAGGGAAAGAAAAGGAGGTGAACATCTAGAATGAATACCTCTCCAATTTTTACTCTTCACCCAACAACCTATTTTCACACTTCAATAGATCAATTTTAAAAAACAAAGTAGCTCATGTCTCTCTTAAGGGAACTTAGGTTATTAAAAACAAATAAGGATATGATTATCTTCATAGGGCAGTATTTTAGTTGCCTATGTTTGGGCAGAAGAAAGAGATGGAGCAGCATTAATCTGGCCATTTCCAGTTTTCCATATATTGTATTACAGGATTAATGGTCAGATTTCCACACTGCGTTGAGATATGCAAAAACAGGACAATGTAAACTGTCATATCAGAGGTTACTAGTTATTTATTTGTACTATTAAAATTAATAATACTACCTTTCTACTAGGGGTTCAATTATATTAATATTTTGAATGCACACCCAGAACAGTTTTTCTTATCTTTCAACCACTTTGTGAAATAAATTAGGCTAAAAGATATATGGCAGGAGAGTTGAACCTGACTCCTCCTAGTCATGTTTTAACACTCTGAAGTCTATATCACCCTGCCTCTAATTTTCTCAAATTTCCTCTATGCATTTTCCTCCATCTCATACTTATTCTTTTTCTTAAAATGTCCAACATTTTAGATAGATAGATAGATAGATAGATAGATAGATAGATAGATAGATAGATAGATAGATAGATAGATGTATAGTATACAGACTTTATAGTGTGTGTGTGGTGTCAAACAGACACACAGAGATGTGTATGCTTATGTGTATTTCAGTCTATATGGTTTTAGAGAGTGTGACTCTGATCAGCTTATGTAAAAATACAGAAAAAAAAACCTGCTGAAGTGAAGTGAACTACGACAGCTGAATCTAGGAGATGACTAAGTTGAGCCTGAGGGCGGGGTGCCCCCCAAAAGAGACCTAAGTCCAGCTCCAGTTGAAATCCATTGATCCTTATCTGATGCCAATTTGTCTTAACCATCAGTAAATCAGATTCTTTTTTACAGGTTGCATGGAATAAAGCCCCAGTGCTTTCTGAACTCTAGCCTGTTTCCTGGTTTCTTGCACCTGACACTGAGGCTGTTAATGACCTATAAAAGGTTTGCTATTTTTTGTGGTTGTTGAGGTAATTCCCCATTAGGAGAATGAGCGCATACAGGGAGACGTATTTGAGAGAAGTGTTGGAATAATACACACAGAGCACACAGATATACTGTACAGTAAATGTAGGTTTTTACTTCCAGAAAGGTTAAGCAAAGTCCAAAATAAGCAGTCCAAAGTCATTCACAGGTAAAATCAGTCAGTTTTCATCCAGGGATAATCCAAATATCAAATTCCAGTGTCAGAAACAGTTCAGTATCAGACTTACATCAAATCCAGTAATATCAGTCAATTAGAAGAAATGGAGCAACGGCAATACTTTCCAACAGAAGGAAACAGAGATAGAGTCACACTCTCTTCTGAGACTCAGACTAAGACAAACCAGGTTTCTAGCTCCATCTTATGGCTGTTTGAGAAACCACACCCAATTGCATGCTCTTGCATTCCCTTAAAGATATAGTACTAAAATGTTTATCCTGGTTTATATATTTCTAACCCAAATACCTGTTAGGTGACTTATATTCCTAACAGTGGTTCTATAATTTTCTGCAACAGACAAACATTGAGGAAGTTATCTCCCATAAAGCCTTTTCATACACCTTTCTAATATATGCTTTGAGTACAGATATACAAGATACTCTGTGGCCAAAAAAAAATCTAGTCATAGAGCTGTAAGGCATCATTTAGGCCTATCAAGTCCAATCCCAAGCTCACTGCAGGAATCCCAATTGAAGTATCACAGACTTATTAAATAAATGTCAAAAAGTAACTGATGCATTGGAATAAAATTTAAAAGGAGAAAAATAATGACAAGTTCTCAATTTTCAAATAATGGTATAGTATTATATCATGGTCTGTCTGCAAGACTTCTTTGCCTTATTAAATTTCATTATAATTACCTGAGGCATAACAATTTCTATAATGTTTAAAACCAACTAACATTCCACTATGCTATTATAGGTATAATATGTTCATGATGCATGTGTCTCTGTCTCTATCTCTATCGCTATCTCTATTTCTGTCACTATCTCTAGCTCTGTATTAGCTCTATTTCCATTTCTATTGCTCTCTCTCTCTCTCTATCATCAGTATCTGTATCTCTAATCTCTATAATTGCATTGTTTTTGCTACATTTATAAAAAAAAAACGAAGCCAAAGACACACTGCCAAAATCTTTGCTTATATATTCATTAATAGAATAAGAATCCCTACCCACCATCCACTCTGCCATTTGATCTCACAGACCGCAAAAAACTGCATAAAATTATTCACACATTTGAAGGCCTCACTAGAGAATGGCATCAATTTTATTTCTTTATTTTTATCTTTCTAATATATGCTGTTATTGGAAATATCTTCTGATTCTCACCCACCCCTCTTAATGACATGAAATTGTGAGGAAAATATTTGGGAACATGCAACAAGGGATGAATGCATAGGGTGCGGTGGCTTCAGCCATGCATGAGGGGATCTTCAGATCTTCCATTCTCTAAGGACTCCCAGGAAATCTGTTCTGATAATTCTACCACCAACCACTTCAGAGCAATTTCTGCCTGCCATGATTTACTTAGGAGGGGACAAGCAATGAGTCCTTCAGAAGCTTGACTGAAAAATGTGCTGTTAAGGTTTGGTCCCATTATCAGAATTCAAAAAGGTTGAAAGGAATAAAAAGCAAAGGAAATGAAACAAGATGAACAACTATTCCCAAATTGTTGGATAAATCATTTCTATCCATAGAGGTTGGGATCACCTGGTATCTTACTATCCATCTTTATTTGGCTACCATTATGTACGTACATAAAAAGGTTAAGGCTGAAATTTTCAAAGGCTACTTCCTTTGGGATTGTCCATGCTAATTGTGTGCAGTATAGCTTCCAGTGGCACGGTAAAATTATGTGATTAAAATATTTAATGTACAGGTAAATGTAAATCCTTGCCTCTTTGTAGATCTTTCTTCCTGTTTTTACTTAAAAGAAAACACCAAGCTATATTTTTACTAGCTGAAGTAAGGGATGTATATACTTACTGTAGCCTGGATATAAGGACTGGGCTGTGTACAGACTAACGTAGAAATCACCCACAATATTTTTTTCAACACAATCTGTCAGCTGCTTCCGTAGCCCAAATTCTCACACAATATTCACACATTCACACATGCTCACACTCAAACAGAAGGAGAGGAAACAGTCTCACAACTCACATTACAATCCATGAACTAAACAACAACAAACCTTTAACAAAATGAAATCAGATTAAATGCATACTTTATCTAACTCCAGCGGTTTGTAGTTTGCTGTATAATTTCTCCAACCTTGATTTCTCTGTGTTAGGATGCTTTCTTTAGTCAGTCTTGAGTAGGGATACCATATATCTGAACAGGCAAGACATGAACAATTGGAAAGGAGAATATACTATTTAATTTTCTTGGTCTCTGAAACAAAAATTATAGCTAAAAATGCAAAAAAGTATTTAGTCTGACTTGTATATGAAATTATTTTTCCAGCCTTAAAAAGATTGGTTTTTCAATTGCAATATTTTTCCAACAAATCTTTATTTTTAGAAACCTGTACTACAGTAATATAAAAACCACAGTGACATACTTTTTGAATTTCATCATTGAGATGTAGGACAAATCATGTATAGAACTCAAGGATTTGGATTGAAGCCTATTGCTAAGAGCTAGGAAATAAATTAAATTTACGTTGAGTCTGTTAATTGACAAGAAAAAGAAAGAAACAGACAATTTACAAAGTCACAATGCACGAATCTTTCAATGATTACTATTATGAAAACAGTCTCCACCAAAAAACTCAGGCAATATTTGATTTTTAAAGCTATGCTTATCGAATGGTGGATATGACAATAAAAAGAAAGGCATGTCCTCCTTTGGGCATCTCCTAATCTTAGTCTTGGAGAAGAGCTGTAATAGGAAGAAAGGCAAAAAACATAATGGAGATTTCTCCACTCTGTGAAAGAGGTCACCTTTATAGGCTCTGCAAAGTTAAGCCATTGTGGCTTTGGATATCTCTGTCTATGTTCGCTGGATGGAAAGGTCAGATTTTCCTTAAATTCTTTTAGTGGCTGTGTGTGTGTGTGTGTGTGTGTGTGTCTGTGTGTGTATGTGAGAGAGAGAGAGAGAGAGAGAGAATATAGAAATGATTCCCCTTTTATTAAGACAAGTAGAAACATTTTCAGTAACTTAACTTCTCCAATATTTCAAAGATCTCTCCAATATTTCAAAGATATTTATCTTTATAAAGCCTCATCATTCAATCTTAATCAGCCACATCCATTAAGAACTACCAGAAATAACAATATATATATAAAATAAGACACCAAGTTACCAACATCCTATGCACAAGCAAACCACCCAAAAGCAACTTGCAGAAAAATGAAATTAAAGCGCTACAAACCCTGAAAAGAGATAGCAGCATAATCATCCTCCCAGCAGACAAAGGGAATGCCACTGTAGTAATGGACAGAAAAGACTACGAAACAAAATTGACAGACCTACTCCAAGACTCCACATACAAACCCATAAACACAGACCCAACCACATATCTGGAAAAATTAACCAAGAAGAAAATTATAACCAGCCACATGAGCAAAGAGATCCAACAGATGATCATCCCAAGAGAAAATCTTCCAGATGCCCCAAACTATACAGCCTCCCAAAAATACACAAAGAAGGCATACCTCTCAGACCCATAGTCAGCTCCAGAGGAGCACCACTACAAAACCTAGCTAAACACTTAGCAAAACAGCTACAGCCCCATGCTGAAACAGCAGCTTCACATGTACAAAACTCATACCACTTCTTGGAAATGATCAAAGATCTACATGTGGAGCAAGAAGATCTGCTTGTAAGTTTCGACATGGTTTCACTATTCACTCAAGTCCCGATAAAAGAGACCCTTGAAATCATCAAAAATAAATACCAACCAGCTAAACACCTCATGGAACTACAGAACACTGCTTAACCAACACATATTTCATATACAAAGGACAAAGATACAAACAAATTGAAGGAGCCCCTATGGGATCACCACTGTCACCCGTCATTGCAAACCTGTTCATGGAAGAATTCGAATCCAGAGCCCTGGCCAATGCCACCCACAAACCCAAACTATGGTTAAGATACATCGATGACACATTTGTGATTTGGCCCCATGGAAAAGAAAACCTAAACAATTTCCTAACACACCTAAACAGCACACACCCAAAATCAAGTTCACCATGGAAACGAAACAAACAAACAACTACCATTCCTAGACATACTAATCTACAAAAAACAGATGGCACACTAGGACACACCGTATACCAGAAGAAAACACACACTAACCGCTACCTCAACGCCCAATCCCACCACCACCCAGCACAGATAAACTCCGTGGCTAAAACACTAATTACCAGAACCAAACGCCTGGCAGACAAGACACACATTAAGACTGAACTATGCACCCTGACTAAAGTACTGACAGCCAACGGCTTCCACAAAAGCAAAATCACCAGCTTGATCCACAAAAACACACTGAAACATAATAGAAACCCAGACAATGAACAGACCTATGGAACAGCTGTCCTGCCCTACATAAGAGGTACTACAGACAAAATTAGTAAGGTACTACAAAGACATCACATCAGGACTGCCTTCAAAACAGACAGAAAAATAGCAGCCATCCTTAGCAACCCCAAAGATAAAATTGACCTGGAAACCAAGGCATATACGAAGTCCCCTGTGCATCATGCCCAGCCACATACATTGGACAGACCAATAGAAGAATAAGTACCCGCCTGGATGAACACAAAAATGCAGTCAAAAAGCTGGAACACACTTCCTCACTAGTCCAACACATGGAAGCCACAGGTCATAGCATCAACTTCAATGGCACCAAAACCCTGGCCACTATGGAAAACCCTAGCCACAGAGTCATCAGAGAAGCCATAGAGATTGAAAAAGACCAGAAAGCATGAATAGAAGAGATGATTCCACCAGGCTGTCAATCATTTGGAAGCCTGCACTCACAAACAAAAAAATCTCCACACCACAAGCCAGGCAAACACCTGGGCACAAACAGATCCCCCTGATACCTCCAGCTCAAACACACCCCAACCAGGCACCCAGATGAAACCCAGCTTCCTAACTAATGATAACCGTCCATTTACCTGAAGCCAAGCTGCACTAAAGGCCTCCAATAAAGTAACACAATGCTGCCAGCCAATCAAGATACAAAAAGAACCAAAAACAGACAGAAGATATTAGAGACACCAATCAAGCAGAACACAGCAAACTCCGAGACCAATAAACACAGACCAAGACTCCCAACCAATCAGGATGAAGAAAAAAACATTCTGGCACAGCAATAGGCTGCCCCAAATTTAAATCTGAAACCACTGTAAAAGTCTGACCCACAGACGGACACAATACAGAAGCCTGATGATGGCAGATGAGATTCTGCTGAAACGTTGCTACAACTTTAAAAGAACAACTACAATGACGTGGGAAAATACCCGAACCAAGCCGAATACCAAACATATATATATATATATATTTCCTGTATGCAAAATTTGTCATTTTCTTTAAAAATACAAATCCATTTTTCCCTCATGTCTTATATTTATAAACAAATCTTTAAAAACCTCATCATTCAAACTTAATCAAGAAAAATCCTTTACTAGAAACAACATATTAAAATAATGTCCCACAAATTCATTTCTTATCAACTTCTCTTCACCTCCTCTCAGTTTTAATAGATAGCTTATCACTTTCTGACTATTTCCTTTCATATGTCCTTTCTTTATTAACGCCCATATTGCAAGTCACAAGACATGCTTTAGCTGCTGAAAGGCTTGACTTCTTTCCCAGTTACTGTCAATGTAAAGTGATAGGTTGGAAAGATCTCTGCCTCAGGTCTTGAAGAACTACCATCCTTCAATATAGACTTAAATTCACAATTGGTTAAGGTAGTTAAAGGGTGAAGGTTCTGGCCTAGAAATCAGGAGATTGCAAGGTCTAGTTCCGCCTTAGGCATCAAAAACTGTTTGGGTGATTTGGGGCCAGTCACACTCTCTGAACCCAATTCACCTCACTCACAGTATTGTTGTTGGGGAAGCAATATTGATATGTTCACCCCTTGAGTTTTATATGTGGAAAAAGACAGGATAAAAAATTAAAGAAGAAACACTCTAGTCCAGTGTTGGCAAACTTTTTCGGCACCAAGTGCCAAAATGGGAGCATGCGCACATGCACAGGGAAGTGCCAGAAATCAGAAGAGCAGCTCCCCAGCACGCATGCGCGTGCTGGGAAGTTGGTCTTCTGGTTTCCAGTGCATGCATATGCGCTGGCCACTTGGTCTTTCAGTTTCTGGCATGCATCCATGCATGAAGACCACCTGGCCGGCACACATGTGCATGCTGGAAACCGGAACCTCAGCTTCCCCATAGGTTCACCATCACGGCTCCAATCTCTGCTGTCAGGATTCCAGCACTTAACCCCATTTAAATCACGAGTCTCAAGCCAAATTTTCAAAACTTCAGAAGGATTTATTGGGAGTTAAAAGGTGTGGCATTGCCTGGATGTAGCTGACTCTAAGACACGTCATTCATTGTCACCCTTGACCCAGTTTTGCCCACCTCCTGGGTGTATCATAATTTATATTCTCCAATGGGACACATCCATATCCAAGAGTCATCAATCATGCTCTCCAGTTAGAATTTTGCACGGCAGAAACTTCGGTCACCTAGTTAAATGTTTTCACCTATCTTGAAAACATTTATGGAATACAGTTTTGGTTGCAAGCTGTTGCACTGCTCCCCATCCCTTTCTGTTGGCAACTCTAAAAGACCGTAGAATTATTTTATGAGTTGACTTCTACTTCAGGTATGAACAAAATAGTTCTTTTCTCCTCTCGTTCTATATGACATTTTTGTCTCATCCAAACAAACCTGATATTAACCCTCATTAACCATTATTACTTATGGGCTTTCTTAACAATACATAATAGCTGACAATTATTAGCCTAGAAAAAGATAGGTGTCTGCTCTACCTCTACTCTTCACAGAGAGGCTGTGCCCTTCAAATAATTTGAGTTTTTGAGAAGATCCAGAAGAGATCAGTGGGGAATTACAAGTCAAATAAGCATTAATTTATCATTCGATAAATTAAACTGAAGACAAAGCAGTTTTGGTGGTTCAGCTTCAATAGAAATCTTTGTATAGATTAATGGCTAAATTATGTATTTCTACATTATTTTGGTGCAGAAAAGCAAGTGATGAAGAATGCTTCAACAATGGAAATTGTGGCAAAAGTTTCAAGAAGGTAGACTATCATTATTTCACTTAAAACTTTTACCAAGATAGCAGGGTGAACAATTTGTATACTTGGACAGTAGCTTGGAGAATCTTAATGATCACAAGCGTACAATAACCTTATTTTATAAATCAATACAATCACCGATCTCTGCTATTGTACAGCAGCAATGAAAACACAACCCACTCAGAAAAAATGGGAGGAGAAAAACATGACTGAAAATGTCCCCTAAAGTATTTGCTGCATTATTTTTTTTAGTCTCAGCTTCATGTTCAACTTTTGAATGGAAGGAATAAAGGAATTGTCATGTGGAAAGGGTTGCCCAATAATATGTTGCATATTCATTCTGGCTTCAACGAGCTATTGATCTATTCTTGAAATCCCCATTATTAATGTATAATCCATCATATTTGATGCTACTGTATGAGAACTCTTTCTTTGAGAGTTCATCAAATTCACGTCATTGAATTCTGAGGTTAGACCTCTAAGGTCTAACCTCATGCCACCAGTCTGGACCATCCTATCACTTTCTAGCTCTCCTAAGAGAAAAGTTTAAAATGAATTAGCTGAAAATTCTCCACGTTTCCTGTTTGTTTATTTGTCAGTTCTTCTACTAATAGGACTATGAGTCTACAAATACAGCAGCCTAATTCCACAAAAATCTTTGCAATTTTTGAAGTACAAACTATTATTTTTAAAACGTAGCTTTTATGTGATTTAACAAGAAAAGTCAAAATCTCAAAATCATTTATTTCTATTTCTTGCTTATTTAATGTGGCAGGAAAAGAACTGTGAATGGTTGCAAGCTGACTTGTACAATTTAATTGTGGCATTGTAACACAATTTTAAGCTAATTGAATTTTCTGCTTGGAATGGGGACTGGATAGAATTTATTTTCATTAAAACCCTAATAGCAGCCAGCCAACAGCTATACTGTAGGGACTCATATTTCTTATTGTTCACTGGGAATAAAATTGTAGTTGGTCATTGCAAGTTGCACGTATGTAATAATTATTAATTACTTATCTTTTTACTTTTAGCAAAATATCAGTGTTAACAGATAGTCACAATAGAACAGACAGAAAACCCCCCTTTCTCAAAAGCATTTGCTAAAATATCCCAATTGGTTCCCCATCATTATGAAGTTGATGCATGTTTTTTGTGAGATTAAAAACAGCATGTGGAATAGAGATTACATATTTTATACATCTCATGAGAATGGCATCTTCAAAGCATCTGGGGAAGTGGAGAATTTGGAAAAACAACTTCTGAACTAAAATATGAAAAATTGATTAGTAATAAATGAGAAAAAAATTCCACATTTGGAAGTGATCAATATTGGGGGGGAAACTAATTAAACAGGTCTCTCTCTGTGTGTATCTCTTTCTTTCTTCCTTTTTCTCATCTCTCTCTCTCTCTCATCCTTCCTTCCTTCCTTCCTTCCTTCCTTCCTTCCTTCCTTCCTTCCTTCCTTCCTTCCTTCCTTCCTTCCTTCCTTCCTTTCTTTCTTTCTTTCTTTCTTTCTTTCTTTCTTTCTTTCTTTCTTTCTTTCCTTTCTCATCTCTCTTTTGCTTTCTCCCTCTCTCTGTTTCTCAGCTCTCTTTCTCTCTCTCATCTATAACTGGAAGCTGTTTTTAATAATCCTATTTTTTTCCTATTTTTTTTCACACACATTTGTGCATATGTATCCAATGCTCTTTTTTCCTTTCCACTATGTATTCAAAATGGGCAATGATTTTGTGTGTGTGTATGTGTGTGTGTAGCATGGGTATATGTGTGTTGTGTATTTTATGGATATGTATATATATTTCACTATTAATGTGTGCCAGTGTACTTACAGTAAAAAATGACAATAAAAGTTATCCTATCTTCCTTCTTTCCTTCCCAACCCCATTCCTCCCCACACTCTATTTTGTGTTGGTCTCCCAGCCAAGTACTTACCAGGTCAGATCCTGTTTAGCTTTCTAAAATCAGCTTACTGAAATAAATACCAAACCACACTGCCCAATAATTTACCTGCTATCACTATCTTGCACCTGATTTCAATGTAAATAGCCAATCTGCAGTATTACTGAATTTTGCTAGGCATCTGCTGCATGTTATTTTCTCTTCCTTGATAATCTAGTCTTAGCTGAGAAAAACAGTCTGGAGTCACTGGTGAGAACAACTCAGTGCAGAGAAAAGCCCCATATTCCTTTCTCTGTGAGCAGCCTCGTCTCCTCCTCCTCATTTGTGAAGCATGGTAAGTTTAAAGGTGCTGCAAGAGGCTGCTCGCTGAGAGAGGAATATGGGGAGATGTGTGACTTTTCTCCGTGCCAAGAGGGCTGCTCTCTCTCTCTCTCTCTCTCTCCTCCACTATTGGTGCAGAATAGTAGTTGAGGCAGTGGGAATAGTAGTTGAGGCAGTTGGTCACCCGTCCCAGGGCTCATGCTCACCATACCTGCAGGGGTGGGAGATGCAGTGGCAGTGAGGCGGCAATGGTAATGGCAGCAAGGAAGGCAATGGCGATTCCGATGGTAGCAGGGCTTCCAGGACCAGTTTTCCCTCTGGCCATCCATTTGGCCCCACATGTGGTGCATCGGGGCTTCCAGGCTCTGCTCCCCACAGCAGCCATCAGCTCTTCCGGACTCAATCAAGGGACAACTTGCTGACATGCGCCTCTCCACATGTTCCTTCCTGTTGCTCTTGCTGGGAGAGCAAGAGAGTTTTTTCCTGGCACAGTGAAATGCTTGCAAGTCCCCCTCCCATTGGAAACTGCTCCCGAGGAGCAGAGAGAAGCAGGATTCAACCTGGCTGCTTCTCCGCTGCATGGGAGACACTTCCAATGGGAGGGGGACTTGCAAGCATTTCACTGTGCCAGGAAACTCCCTTGCTTTCCCAGTTAAAGCAGCAGGTGAGAGAAGCAGCTGCTACTAACCTGGCTGGAGCCTACATGAAGCTCTCCACGTGTTCCCCCCGTGGAAGGCAAGTGGTGGGGAAAAGGCAACTGGTGGCAGTGGCAAAAGGCAAGTGGGAGGGAAGGCAACTGGCAGTGGTGGCAAAAGGCAAGTGGGGGGGAAAGGCGACCAGCGGTGGTGGCAAAAGGCAAGTGGGGGGAGGAAGGCAACTGGTGGTGGCAGATAGGTGACTGGGGCTTGCAGAGCTTCGCTCACCAGGGAGATCAGTTCAGGCAGGGCCACAGCGGAAGGCAGGCAGCAGTGGCTGGCCTGGCCGGCACATAAAAACAGGCTGCAGGCAGCAGTGTCACGCATGTGTGCGATGTCGTGCATACGTGATAAGGACTGATTGAGCAGGTAACGGAGAAGCAGGCGGAGTGGGGTGGGGCCAGCCAGAGGCCTGATTTACCAGTTCTCCAAACTATGGAGAATCATAACAACTGGTTCTACCAAACCGGCCCAAACTGGTAGAACCCTACCCCCCTGTCTGTCTGTCTGTCTGTCTATCTATCTATCTATCTATCTATCTATCTATCTATCTATCTATCTATCTATCTATCTATCTATCTATCTATATCTACCTACCTACCTACCTACCTATCCATCTGTCATAGCTCATCATTAACTCTGTTCAATATTGAATGATTTAAGACAATTTTGTTTTAAAATCAGGAAGGAAAAAAATGGAAGCTGAAGCAAAATAAAAAGCAAAATCATTTGCTTTTTGCAAAAAACAAAAAAAGCTTTTCAATTTTTTAAGACACTTTGTTTTAAAATAGGAATGAAAAATAACAATTTCAGTAGGAGAATTTTAAAAGGTTTGCAACCTTGACACTGTTGAAAACTTAAGCTAAACAGGCTAAAAATACCATATAATGTAAAAGTTAAATAAGAAATAGTGAATCCAGCGAACAGCATAAGCAAAAACAACTTTCAAAATGCCATCAGGCTGGGAGCCATGAGGCTTTCAGTGGAAACCTCAGTCCAGAATATTAGCACCTATAATTGTGTTATTCCACATTCATTTGAATGTGTAGATCTGGAGTATGGGGAGAGATATGGGCCTCCATCAGTTTGCTTAACCATTGTTGGTAGGGTTGAGATTATATTAAAATAATGATAGCCACTTGATGGGCTGAATGTGCTTCTTCTTACCTAAAAGAAGCAAACATATCTTTATTGAAGAAACCCTCACTTGACCTGGAAAACCAGTTTTAAATGTTGCATTTTGGGAGGAAAATTTATCAAGAGGGTGATGGCCTTAGAGTCCCCTATGCATCTGAATAACACTCATTTTCAATAATCAATTTTAATGACAATTTTACTGAGACTTTGGGATGGAATATGGTACGGAAATTGCTTTGGTTTCGTTAAAGAATGACTTACACCAAAAGCTAGATCTGGGATATGCCTGAAGTTCTCTTGGACTTTTCAGTATATTTTTGTACCATTGACCTTGATATTGTTCTGTATTTTCTAATTGATTTAGACCTTGGGGCTCTATTTAGTGATGTACCTGTCTAATTACTGAGATCTGGAGGGGGGAAAAATTCCAGAGATGCCATTAAGAATCCCACTAAACTCAAACCGTATTTTAAACCTTTAACATTCTGTGCTTTTTAAAAACTTTTTGTTACCTGTCTTGATTTCTTGTCAGAGCACAAAGGCAGATTATAAATCTAATCAAATCCAACCAACCTATCAATTAATCAAATACATGTCAAATGTGTCAAAATAATGGGTGATATACAAGCATACCAAATGGTCATAGTATTCCTGCTAGGCTGGTAGTTCATCTTCTCCCTTGTATAACTGCAGAAATAGTATTACCCAAATGTAGACCTCTCCATTGTTAAATTCAACTTTAGCTCAGTTATCACTGGTACTGAGCCTTATACAGTTTCATTATAATTTAAAAACCAGGGAGGCTTCTGCTAAAATATCTGCTAAATTCCATACCTCTTTTCGTTTTCTCTTTCTTTTTCTCTATCCCATTTCATAACTTTAGGTTGAACAAGCAAGGGGAGTAAACAGGAGTTAGCCATTGCAGTTCAGCAGGACAAAGTCAACAGAGAAAGAGGAAAGTGATCATAGAAGCTTTACTGCAAGGGATCAAAAGATGAGTTCTTGAATGGATGCAAATAGCAACATGGTTATGATTAAATTGCTAATTGCCCATTCAGGTACAGGTACAATCATATCAGCATAGACATTCAAGATGTAGGAAGAAAATGGGGTCTTCTCAGCCAGTCTTCCAATCCTTAAAAAAAAAAAGACTACAGTGAATAGGTAACTGACTATGTGATGGTAAAGATGGGATTTGGGGATCACATTCTGAACTATTGAGATGATACATGATTTATGAAAAGGTGTTACACTCACAATATTTTATAAAAATGGCTAGCTGGAAAAACTTTAAATGCTTGGTTGTTGGCGATAAAAGCCATGTGATAAGGACCTCAGATAAAAACTTGGGATGCAGTGCTGTTGCTGTTAAATCATTAAAAATAAAAAAAAGGAAAGCATGACATCATAAAGTTCACAATATTTATAATAATACACATAGTACAAAAACTGAACAAGATAAAATGTTAGTATACAAAGGGAGATATGATTGGTATAGAAGTGGGATGCTACCAGTTTGGCCCAGTTCTATAGAACCGGTAGCTCCAAAGAGCAGCAGACCCCGAACCAGTTCGATGTCTGCTGATCTGTTTGGGCCAGCCGCCTGCCCGGGCTCTTGGCTGTCCTTTATTTCCTGCTTTTTCAACTTCAGCTGCTTTGCGTGGCACAGCTGAGGTTGAAAAAGGAGGAAAGAAGAGGATTTTCAAACACTGTGCACCCGTGCGCGCGCAGCGCTTGTCAACTGTCTGGGTGGCATAGCTGAGGTATTTAGGAAATGATCTACACGCGCACGCAAAACACACTCTCACCAGGAGTGGGATTCTACCTGCTGGAGAACCAGCAAATCGCGCCATTGGCTGGCCCTGCTTCGCCCACTCACTTCTTACCTGGCATGTGCACCAACAACTTGTCTGCTAAGTTGCTATTTTTCCTTTTTTTCCCCCAGACCATCACCTGTTCTGCTGTGCAGGGAGATTTAGATTAGCTAGAAAGCAGGAAATTTTTGGATTTCTTGCTTTATAGCTAATCTAAAAGCAGAGCTGAGCCTGAAGCTTCTATTATTCAGTGCAGACTCAGGTAGCAGATGGCAGAAACACAGATCTCTAAGTGAATCTGTGATTTTGTGAGCAACTCAATCTGCCTGCCTGCTCTGCCTGATTTTGGGTAAAAGTTGCTCTTTTTTATAAAAAAATTCAATATTTACATAAATATTTATAATATTTACATACAAGCCATGCTCAGCCAGTCACATGACCACCAAGCCACACCCACAAATTAGGCCACATCCACAGAACCGGTTGTTAAGAAATTTGAATCCCACCCCTGGATTAGTATTAGATAAACTAATACAGGAGGTGAAATTTTATCTAACAAGCTTATCCACCCAGTGGGGTGACTCCCATTCTTGAACTCAATTTGTTCAGAAAGAAAAGATTTATAGAAAGGGAGGATGAGTTCGAAGTATCTGAAATTCAAATGAATGAACTTGGTAATATTGTGACTGCAGTGAGTATCTGCATTTTATTAAGTAACAGCACAAATAAAAGGGCTAATATTGTTGGTGTCTATTCTTGCCATTCCACCCAAGGAATAGAATGGGGATGATTCTTTCCAAAAGCAAATTACAAATCTTTCAAAGAGGTATAAAATAGTTGTGATGGGAGACATGCATCAACCTGACATCTGTTGGGAAACAAGTTCTGACAAGGGTAATCTTCCTAAGAAATTCCTAATTGTGTTTCTGCTAAAGTTCTCCTTCAGAAGAAGAAGCGAAACACAAGAGGATAAGCTCTCCTTGATTAAAACATTAGCCACTAAGACACTGTCAACAAAATGGAAGTAGTAGAACAATGAGGAAAATTACCATGTGTTGCTGGAGTCCTTGAATTTAAATAAAGTCAAAGCTGATTGTAGTTATCTAAGTCTCTTATACTTCAAGAAAGCAAATGTTAATGAACTCAGAGCAATGATCAATACAATCCCATGGCTGGAGCCTGGGCACTAATGAGAAAAAGTGGAAGATGGTGGGGTGCCTAAAAAGAGATTATTTATTTATTAATTAAATTTATATGCCACCCAACTCACTCTGAAAAGTGACTCTGGGAGGCTTACAAATAAAATGATAAATAGTAAAATATTAAAAAACATTACATAAAACAAGACCAAAAGGCAAGGTTGGTATGGTGGTAGCATTTTCTGTGTTAGTCTACCAGTCATCTCCAACATAAAGTGACCCCATTAAAACCCAAAGCCAACCAGCAAATGAATGATTTGATGCTCTTGCAGAAAGCCAGAAGAGTGGAGGCAGATCTCACCTCAGGTGGCAAATATGCCAAAGAGCAGGGACTATGGCAGAAAAAGCACTCCTGCTAAACCTCACCATCCAAAACTCTAACTAATGGGGCCTGCAGCATTCCCCTTCTGGTGGATCAAGTGGTGCAGCTGATACTATTAGGGGAGGGCAGTTCTCAGATAACAAGGCAACCTGGTCCTGTGCTCTATTCCATCAAGGTCTTTAAAGGTGATAAGCAACATCTTGAATTGGACCTGGAAGCAAACTGATACTCAATATGGCTCATGTTTAACAGTGGTGTTGCATGCCCCATCCTAGGGGAAGTCAATCCTGTCCATAACATTGCATTCTGTTCCAATTTTAGCTTCCAAATATTCTTTAAGGCAGGGGTCTCCAACCTTGGCAACTTTAAGACTTGTGGACTTCAACTCCCAGAGTTCTTCAGCCAGCTTTGCTGGCTGAGGAATTCTGGAGTTGAAGTCCATAAGTCTTAAAGTTGCCAAGGTTGGAGACCCCTGCTTTAAGGGATTAATGTGTTAATAAAAATTAATGTTCAAATGTATAAGCCACCCAGGAAAGACACTGGCTGGCTTGACATACACAAGAACTATAAAATCAATAATAGAATACAATAGATAGAGTCACCCAAAAGGACCAAGAACCAAACTAAGTTCTTTAACTTTAGAGACAAAAACAGACTATGAAGACCCAGATAACCATACTAACCAGGAGGAAAAGTCAGGTTTCCAAAGCTCTTTTGTAAGTTAGTTAAGATGAGGGGAGAGAGTCATAGAACTAAAAGCATAGCTGTCAACCATGGTGGCTCAGGAATTCTGGGAGTTGAAGGGCCATACTTCCCCACCTCTCTTGTAAACAATGTCAGTAGGGGGGGACGAATGGCAAAAGAAATGAACATGGCTCAAGATTAAACTTAGTGGATATCATTAAAGAAAAAGTCCAATCAGTGGCCATTATTATAGCTGCAAAGGATTCTAAAAAAGAATGATACGAGGGAAGAAGGCGGAGCCTCCTTGCCGACGGACGGTAGATCGCAACTCTCTGCGGCTACCGTCCGTGCTCTTTCGTCGGAGAGCCCCAATCATTTTGATTAGGGGCTGAAACTGCCTTGGAGGGGCAGCGGAGTAAGAGGAAGCAGCAAGCCTGATTGTGGGGAGCCACATCTCCCCCCCCCACGGGCTTGGTTTTTTTTTTCCTCCTGAAGACGACTGCAGCGGTGGTCTAAAATGGCCACCCTGAAGAGGACGACTCAGCTGGACTAAGATTTGTGCAGGAGGGAAGAAAGAGGTGGATAACATCTGAATCGGGGCAACTGGGCAATTTAACTAAACAAAAGTACCCCGGGATTAAGGTAACATAGAATTTTTAAGAAAAGAAAAGTGAGCGGCGAAATTACAAAGGGACAGAGAAAAAAAAAAGAAAATATTTTTGACAGCTAAATGGGGCTTCGAACCGGGAAAGGAAGAAGCTGGAATTAAAGATTTAATAAAATTGGACTAAAATATTTTGGGAATAAACAGTATAAAACTAAAGCTGGACTTAAGATTGTCAAAGAATAATAATAACAAAGTTTACAAATTGGAGACTGGACTGTGCTGGAATATTGAGTTTCAAAAAACCTTAAATAAAAAATAGGGGGAAAAGGTGAAGACTTTGTATAATGGAGAGTGTCACCTTTTGATAAAAATTTGGCTCAAATAAAAGGGAAAGCATCCTGTTTTTGAATGAACTGGTGTGGATATAACATTACAGAAATATTGAAACAAAGTAAGAATTTTAGAAAGTGAAAGCAGAACCAGAATAAAGGAAAAAGCAAGGAAAGACTGTTTGTGGGACTGATTGACGTTTTTGGTATAAACCCTGGACTGGAATAACTAAGAACCTTAAAAAACTGAAAGAAGAAAGAAGGAAAGTAAAAGTGGTTTCTTTTTGTGGACTTTAACGATCATAAAATATAAGAATGATGATATCTCTTTGGGAATTAAAAATGGAACTTAAAAATATGAGAGAATTACTACAGGAAAGAGGCGAATCACTTTGCTCTGTGTTAGAAAAATGGAAATGGCGATTGAAGAACAAGAAGAAAGATTTTCAGAGGAGGAGGAATCTACTCAAGGAGAAGACATTTTAAATAGACAATTAACACAAAAAATGTTACAAAGAAGTGGGGAAAGAAGGAAGGTTAAAAAGTTGAGATTTAAGAAGGCAATTAAAAGAGGGAATACCTGTGAAGTCAGGAAAGGCAGGAAGACTCAGCAGAAAAGGGGAAAGGAAGATATTAAGAAAGAGAGGGATATAAACTGGAATGAGAAAAGATATGGGGGGAAAAGGGGAGGAGAAGCAGTAAGAAACAGGCATGTGAAAGAAAGAAATACAGAAATAGTAAAATGTTGAAAGGAAATTGTTTCTTTACAATTAAAAGAGGGAATACCCGTGAAGTCAGGAAAGGCAGAAAGACCCAGCAGAAAAGGGGAAAGGAAGATATTAAGAAAGAGAGGGATATAAATTGGAATGAGAAAAGATATGGGGAAAAGAGGGGGAGGAGAAGCAGTAAGAAACAGGCATGTGAAAGAAAGAAACGCAGAACTAGTAAAATGCTGAAAAGAAATTGTTTTTTCAGAGATAATGGTTGATGAATTAAAAAGGGGATTCTGCAGGGTGACAAGGGGTAATAAAAATATTTCTGCAATTAAAATATTTAGAAAATAGGGTAATATAGATACTGATAACTCTTATTAAAGGGGGGAAATATGCTGTGGAATCCAATTGAAAAGATGTAATGATTAATGGTTTATTGGGAATTAAGATGAGGGAATAAAGGTATATTCTAATCATTAAGGTGTCACACTCAAAATAGTAAAAGGGGGGGACCTATATTTGTTCTTTTTTCTTTTTGTGTGTGTGTGTTAAAATTTGTATTAATTTAGAATTCATAAAAAAATGTGTAATGGAAAGGGAATATGACAGACTAAAGAACCAGCTAAATTAATAAGTTTAATATAGACTGTTAAAAGCAAGACTTTGGTAACTTCATTATTACTATTATTAGGCAAATATATATTGCTTATTTTTATTTTTAAAATAAATATTAAAGGATTATATTTGAAATAATTGAAATGAAATAAAAAGATGTTTAGATTGAGATTAATGAAAGAATTTAGAATTAAACTTTATTATTATTATTATTATTAGGCAAACACATATTGTTTATCTTTATTTTCAAAAATAAATATTAAAGGATTATATTTGAAATAATTGAAATGAAACAAAAAGATGTTTCGATTGAGATTAATGAAAGAGGCTAGAATTAATGTGTTTGTTTCTCTCCTTACTGAAAATTTGGAATGGAAAAGGTAATAATAGAATTAAGTATGCATATATCAATGTATAGTTGCTGTCATATTTGTATGTAAAGGTGATGACCCGGAAATATGTTGTCCACTAAAAAGAGATTTTTGTTTTTAATGTGAAAAACTGAATAAAGTTTGTTAAAAAAATAAAAATAAAAAAGAATGATACATTCCACTTAGAAGCTAATGGCCACAATTCTGGAACCCTTGGCCAGTCTATTTCTTTCCTAACTTAGTGTCTCTTGGTTTTTTTAATTTCTTCCCAAATATTCTGCCTATTGTGAATTTTATCAATGTCCATCTGACTGCCATGCTCATACACTCATGAAATACTATTTTGAAGATTTTGTATATCACTAAAGGGAGGGAGGGAGGGAGGGAAGGAAGGAGTAAGGAAGGAAGGTGGGTTAGGATATAGCATTCAAAGCTTGTTAATAAAACAGAGACTGATTCCCCCCCCCCCGCCAACAATAAGGGTATGCCATATGCCAGATGTACACAGCATGATTATCTAACTAATAGGATTAGCTAAATAGGAACCCTTTCAGTTTGTGGCAAGTATCCCACTGACAGCTCTCAGTCCTCTCCAAGAGTGGAAACTATAACATCTGTGCGTTAATTTGTTTGAACTACAAGAGCTCCACCTGAAAATCCCTTTTAAAACCCTTTTTATTTTTGAAAGGAGAGATTGTTCAAATAATTCCCCTATCTTTCTGTGCTGCTCTTTGACTGCCAACTGGGAAAATCTCAAGGGATATTAAACAAGAGCTGTACACACCTAAGAGTGAGAAGTGGAAATAAAAGTATGACATCAACTTTGGCAACAGTTCTTGCCACTGAATTTAAATTGGCTGACACATTTTAAAACTCAAGCAGCCCTGTTTGGTATTCATAATAAGAATAATAATAATGAGGGATCTCTTGTTTTGAAAACAAGGAATAAATTATCCTTGGCATTAGACCTCCCTTCAACTTTTTAAGGTTCTAATGTATGTTTCAGGAGGGAGGGAATGGATTTGAAGCTTTGAAGCAATGTTTTTATTCTGGAGATTTTATTTGGAGGGGATGATACCATATTTCTTACCTTTCTAAAAATAATCTGCAGGTCAGGCTTTCCTGTTTATTTATTTGGATTTTTTTTAACCCACTCTTCAGCTAAACATCCCTACCTAGTCAAAAACAAAGAGGAAATCTCTGCCTCTCAGTTTTAATGATACATCACAAAATAAATGAGGGAAAGAACTGGAAAGAAAAACTGCAGATAAAAGCTAGAAACTAGCCAAAATAATCCTGAGATTTGCATATTAACTATTATAATCTCCAATCAAAATGGAAACAGTTCAGGATGAGAATTGTTCTCAATCAAGATGATGATATACTTTGTTTGAACATTTCTTTATTTGGACTCAAAATCAAATTGTAGTAAGTGCTACATGAAGACTAGTTTATTAGCCTCTCACCAATGGAATGTTTTCATTGACGATATAGCAGTCTCCAATAAATTGAAAATAAAGAAAATGAAGATTATTACAATATAGTTTAAAACAGAGATTTATTAAATAACTACTTCCATTCCATCAGTTCCTTATCTAATTGCTCACAGTAATAAGGTAGTACCTTATTGTCAATTCTGTGTGTTGGATGATATCTGGGTGCTGATTGAATTGCAATAGCATTTCCTTCACCTGCTCCCTTCTTCATTTTTAAGGGAATAAATTGATGTAAGGAACAAAAGAAAATAACCCCCCCCAAAAAAGTACCTGGCAAACCCTTATAATTAAAAGAATTTGATAGATTGCCTTCCCAGTTCTGGAGGTTGAAACTTGTGCTTAAGCAGAAGGGTATCTGAAATAGACCATAACAAGAATATCACCTTACCTAGGCTGAAAGCTTGCTACCACAGAAGCCTATAGGGCAGTGATGGCTAACCTTTTTGTTGTTGTGTGCCGAAAGTTCATGTGTGCGTGACCCCACCCATGCTCCCTCAGCCCCCCATGCATGTGCACACATCTCCTGAATGTGCCTCTGTGCATGCACAGCAGAGACCCAAAAATCAGCTGGCCTGCGGGAGGTGCGTGAGCATGCGTGCGTGGTGGAGCTGAGCTGGGGTGACAGCTCGAATGCCTGCAGAGACAGCTGGGGCAATGGTTCGCATGCCACCTGTGGCATGTGTGCTATAGGTTCGCCATCATGGCTATAGGGTGTTTGTAGGTCAGTCACAAACAGCATTTACCTGCTCATGTTCCCTAGCAACTAGCACTGACCAAAAGATTCAATTTGGACCTAGTTAGGCAATAAATACTGATTAGAAAATCTAACTTTCTATGCCTCTTATTAACTATAATTAGAAAATAGGAAATGACAATAATATTGTAATGATTTGTGCAGATAGTCCTCAAGTTATGACTGCAATTGAGCCCCGCAATTATGGTTGTAATTTGTGATAGTTGTAAAATGGATTGCTATATGACCAGACCTGATTTTATGACTTTTTTGCAGTGTTTGTTAAGTGAATGCCATTGTCATAAAGTGAACTCGACAGTCATAAAGTGAATACCACAGTCATTAAACAAACCCTTTGTTCACTATGGAGTGATTTTTGCTGGAAAGTGGCAAAATATCACAAATTGTAATCCTACAATTAAGGCACTGAGCACAGCCATAAATTCAGGTCGGTTGCTAGGGCCCAAAATGTGGTCCTGTGACTTTGGGAGGAGGTGGTGGGATCCAAATTTTTTTACTACCAGTTTTGTGGGCGTGGCTAGGGGTGTGGCTAGGGGGCATGGCCATGTGACTGGGTGTGCATGTTTTTTTTTTGCAGCCCCCTCCCATTTTGGGGGCATTCTGCACCTCAGATAAGCCTTCTGGGGGGACGTTTTTGCTCCCAGAAGGGTTCCCTTGGGCTCAGGAAGGCAGAAAATAGAGGATAGGAGGTGCACGCAGCACTCCCCTGTGCTCCATTCTGGGGCGTTCTGAGCCTCAGAGAAGCTTTCTGGGGGGTGTTTTTGCTCCTAGAAGGCTTTTCTTGGGCTAGGAAGGCATGAAATGGAGGATAGGAGGGGCACGCAACAGTCCCCTGTGTTCCGTTTTGGGGCATTTTGAGCCTCAGAGAAGCCTTCTGGGGAGATGTTTTTGCTTCCAGAAGGCTTCCCTGGGGCCCAGGAAGGCAAAAAATGGAGGGGGCAGGGGGACTGCACACCCCCTCCATTTTTGGCTTTTCTGGGCCTCAGGGAAGCCTCCTGGGCAAAGTAGTGAGTAAGCGGGAAGAATCCCAGCACAGCTGATCTTAGGAACAGCTGATTGTTGGGAGGGAAAAAAAGAAATACCTTAAGGAATGACTGGGCGGGTAAGCATCAGGTGGGCAGGATGGAATGAGTGAGCATTGGGCAGGCATGGCAAGCGAGCGAGTGGCAATCAGGTGACCAGATTGGGGGTGTGGCCAGCCAGAAATTATTACCAGTTCGGTGACCCACACCAAATCCTTGCTACTGGTTCCTCCGAACTGGTGCGAACCGGCTGAATACCACCATGGTTCAGGGTCCATTGTAACTTCAAACAATCCCTAAGTGATTGGTCTTAAGTCAAGGGCTACCTGTATAACAAATGCAGTGCTGCTTCTTTATCATTCTACATTTCTGCTGGTTTTGCAAGAGCCACAAAGAGGCTACATGCACAATAGTGGACACTTGTGCCAAGCATCTAACAGAATAACTGAGTTGGAAGGGACCTTGGAGGTCTTCTAGTCCAATTCCTAATCAGACAGGAAACCTTAATAACATTTCAGACAAAATGTTGTCCAATCTCTTCTTAAAGAGATTGTTGCAGTACCCACGAATTCAAGTCGTCCCACTGATCTTCAGAAATCCTGATAATAGTAATTGGAGTTTTATGAAGACCACTTGAGTGGGGCCTGTCAAACCAGGAATACAGAAATGAATGTTTCCTCCATCTTGAGAAAAAAATCTTTCTTTCTCACCTTTCAGAACTCTGTAAATAAGAAAGAAATGATTATGGATTCAGTTTTGTGGGTCCTTATACAGAAATTACCTGATAAGCAATATCTCTTGGACTAACGAGTGGATTTTATGCAGAAGATTTTGTACATCACTGAAAAAAGCTACTTCAGTTTTTTGAATATATTCATCATTGATGTTTAATATATTCAGTATTTCACTAGCTATATTTTGAGAGGACTGTTTATGTGTGTTCAAGCTTCCATACAACATGGGACATGTGCATTTTATATTTAATATGGTCATCAGAGTAAAAAAACAAAAAAGAGAATGGACTCAGAATGTAAATCGAATCAAATAAACATAATAATTCTAATGGAATTTCAGAGAGCTTTGTAAAGATTTCATTCATTTTCCTCCAATAAATAAGCCATATAATCTGGGCCAGGAAATGAAAGAGTTTCTTCAAAATATAAAACAATGTTTTTCTAATCTAACTTTTCATGGACTTTCATGAATGCAATCAGTGAGGAATATATGATAATTATCAAATAATTCTGAAAATCAATGTTTCTGCTTAAATCAGTTGTCAGCAGAGGACTTGGGAATTTTTAACAAAATTCATTTTGGCATCTTTTAACCAGGATTTAACTATAGCATTCAGATTGCATTTTACTGATGAGATGGTAAAGATTCAGTATTGAGTCTTGAAGGTGTGATAATAGATTAATAAATAGAAGCCCCTAAGAAATATGTTTCATAAAAAAACAAATTAAAATGTAACTGAATGCACAGGTATGCTACAGTATGCTTTAGAAAAAAAAGATGTCATTGCACCTGGACGATACAAAACTAAAAAAGAAATCAAGCAGACTCTTTTTGCTCATGTATACCTAAGTCAATCATGTTGAAGCACTATAACAGTGCTTTGTCACCTAGATTTCTGCTTTCAGGGGAAACATGTATAAAAGCATTCTATTATTATCCTTTAACAGCTTAAACTGCAAAGATTACAGTCCTGGTTCTAGGATTTTGTCATGCCCCTGTCTGAGTCTGAATCTGAGGAGGAAGATGAACAGATGACAGGAAAGTGCGAGTGTGGCTCCGTTTGCTGAGGAGGAAACTGGGGAAGGGCAAAGTCCAGCTGAGCAGAGCAGGGAAGAGATACAACAAGGGAGGAGTTCAGAGGAAGACCCAGGTCCACCCCCTCTTCATCCTAGGGCACGTAGGGGAGGAACGGAGAAGAGAGCAATGTGGGTTGTGTGGCTTATGGGGAGGAAAGGGCCCTGATTCCCTTCATTAGCCACACCTGGGAAGAGAGTTTAAAAGAAATTCATGCTGAGTGCAGCAGCTGCTGGGAGCAAACGTGAGTTTATCTTGTGTTGACTTTGCTTATCTGTGTTCCTGGCATCTTCCCAACCATGTTGAGTTATTGCCGTGCCTTCACATCTGGAATTCTTGCTCCTGCCCTGCCAGACTAATTACCTCATTTTGCCTTGATTGGACTTATAGTTACAATTTTTGTTGACCACATTTTGGACTTGATTCTCTGCAGTCAAAGGCTGTTCCTGGGAGAGGTTTTCTTCAGTCAAAAGGTAACCAGGACACTGGGGGCAAACTTGGAACTAATAAAGGGATGATCTGATTGTGTTGCCTTTGTGCCACACCCTGGGTCACCAAATATTTCATCTGGTGTGGTGATGAGGAGATGTCTGAAAAAAATAATGCAAAAATGAAAGACGTGTACTTACACACCCAATATTGCACCTTAGTACATTAGTCACATTGTTTATGATGCAACTTGTATTTCATCATTTGCTTGGCAGATACTCATCTGATTTTTGGCTAGTCCTGTGTGGAGAACAGCCCAGGCATTTCTTGCTGGGGTTCCATCACTTGCTGTGTTCCCATCTGGGTCCTTCATTTCTAAGGCATCTATTTATTTATTTGCAGTATTTTTATGCCACTTCTGGCATTTGACTCTAATCAGCTCTAAAGTAGACACACAAAATGAAAATCCCCATTCATCAGGCAATTACAGAGGTGCAATATGAAAGTGAAGACTTGAGTTTAAAATTCAGCTTCTGTTGCTTGCTTAGCATAGGTTTGCAGGACATCCCTGTTTTTCTTTCAAAGACATCTCCCCTATACAATTTTTTGATATGGTACCACAAAACCCTAAAGGTAACAATGCTGCAACTTATGAAATAATTATAACCTTTTATACTGTTTTACAAAAGTTATACACAACAATTCTGAGTGTGATATGTAAATCATAGGATTTAGCCAACAGCTGTGGTGTCACACAGTTGTTTTCCATTTGTCAATCTCTTCATTTTCCCCCTTTTTGCTAAAACTCATAATAATGTTTTTGTCTACACTGTCCGGTATTCAAATGACCAATTTATCTATCACATGATATAGATTACAACATAAACAAGTTATTTCTGATGATGATGAATGACCCCATCTAATATAATGGACATATGATTATGTACTTGAGTGCTACCATTGGTCTTAGATTCATAACAAACCTAGAACCAATATTTGGCAAAATTGATGATTTATGCTAGTTAAGTAGTACATCTGCACCCCTTACACTTCAAAAACATGCCTTTATTTCTAAAGCACGTGTACTTGGTTTTTTTTATAGTTTTATATTATCTTTTTATTTGACATCTTCTAGGAAGTTTACAATGTAATTTCTTTTCAGCAGAATAGGAGTGTAAATAGAAACAATTGGACATCTAGAGATACCTGATCAGAATGATACAGTTACAGGACATTGTATGAAATGAGTTGGGAATGCTGCTTGTACGGATGCATTGCAATATGATAGATTTATTGCAGAGCAAGCTGGACTACCAGGAGAGTATTCCTATTGCCTATTACAATCATTTACCGGCATGCAGTTTTGTTTTCCCCAAGAGAACAAAAGTGCCCAACTGTCAGATCTCCTATTTGGAGAAGTGTTAGGGGTGAAAGAAGACAGATTAAAACCCCATGTTCTTTGCTAAAATCATCCTGACGTAAGTAGGTGATTAAAAAGTGGAGAAGCTGTTTGTAAGAAATGGGATACTGTATAGATGACATAGAATGGGGTAATTGCTGGGTCCACTCTGAACAGTGAGCCAGTGTTTTGCTCCAAGGTACCTTACAATGCTCTTCACGAGCTGGACATCTGACACATATGGAGTGTTATAGACAGAGAGAGATTTAACTGACCTCTGGAGAAACCAGAGATGTTGAAAACAATTGTTAAACTTATCTTACATGTATCAAAAGGAAAGTACTGTGTTGCCACAAAAGGCTGCTGGAATACTCAGTCTCTTGCTGACATTGGGCCATAAGGACTTTCTTATATTAGAAAAATGATGAAGATAATGATGATGATACTTTCTTACTTTTACCATTTTCATTAAATGCATACAGACCTGAAAGACCAGAAAGCAGAAAATGTTTTGTAAATGTGTTATGATGGCAGCATTCTCCGAATGTTTTTACTGTTTCATTGTTTTGATTGTTTTAGAATTTTAGAATTGAAAGCCTCCCAGAATCGTTTGGTTGAGTTGGGTGGCTATAGAAATTGAATGACTGGATGAATAAATAAGATTTATAAATTAGGGCCTGCCGGTTAGGATCTGCACTAGCCAATGGCAGGACTTTGAAAGCAAGATCAGAAAGAGACATGCTCAATGGAGCAGGTATGAAAAGGCCTACACCCTTCTTTATCTCAAAGAAGACTGCTCCTTGAAAGATGTAACTGGATTTTGCTCCATGTGCTAGGAACTTTGAGAATGTCAAAAAAAAGAATCTGCATCAATATGCATACAATTGCACACATATTGTGATGCCACCATATCTGCTGAAGTAAACTAGAGACAGAGACAGAAAGAGACAGACTTGACTGCCTATTGACTTAGGCAGCCGGAGTATCTGCTGATGAAGCACTTCCAGACTATACTAGGATAATATCAATTTGCTAGTAAGTGGAGGGATATCCTCTATATTATCAGGGAGAAGATGAGCAAGTTCCCTGTTACTTTTTCAGTTAGAATGAGGTGGTTTCTCTGCACAGTCCTAATTGGTCTCTCTGTTGAGACAAACCATCTCATATCTAGTAGAATTCCACACACCCCCTCCAGAATTATCTTTGCAGAGACTGGAACCCAAAGCCCAGCCTGTTTGCATAAGATGCTCCTTCCAGACTATTACAGATTTGGTAACAAGTGAGAATATGCTTGAATGACCTCTGGCTAGTTTGAAAGAGGAAGATTTGAATGATGAAAACTCTGAATGTGAGTACAAAAAGAGAATGTGAGATCTGAGTTATCCCCAGATTGGGGAAAATTATATCTCCCTACAAGAATAGGAGGAAAAGAAAGCCTTGGGTTTTCAAATAACTGAGGATTCAAATTCTCTCCAGGCCTCTTTGGTGTTAAAGAAATAATAGATTCTCCCTCAACTTCAGCCTGGTTTGTTTGTTTGTTTGTATCCCACCTTTATTATTTTATAAATGACTTAAATAACTATAAATAACTATTATGAATAACTCAAGACAGATACTCCTTCCTCCTGTGTTTTCCCCAACGCAACAAATCTGTGAGGTGGGTTGAGCTGACAGAGAGTGATCATTGGCTCCAAATCACTTGATAGCATCGCTTGTTGCAAGATTAGAACCCAAGGCCATCACAGTAGGTTTTGAGAGCAATATCTTCACCATTTCATCAAAATGGCTGTCTTCCTGGGGACATATTCTGTCATTCTCCTGTTGGAGTCTGACTCCGAGGGAGAGGAGGTACAGCCATCAGGGAGTGGAAGGGTGGCTCCAGAGGTTGTGGAGGAAACTGGGGAAGGGCACAGGCCGGCTGGGCAGTCAGAGGAAGACCCAGGCCCATCCCCTCTTCATCCTAGGGCATGCAGGGAGGAGAGGATAAGGAAGAAATGTGATGGCGTGGTCTTCGGGGGAGGAAAGGGCCTTGATCCCTTTCATGGGCTACATCTGTGAGCTGTTTAAAAGACGGACTGTGCATGGGCCAGTGATGGAAACAAAGCATGAAAATATTTCTAGTCTGTCCATTCTTATCTGAGTTTGGCGTCCTTCCCTGTGTGTGTATTTTGATATCTGTGGACGTCTTGAAGCCCCTATCCTGCCTTGTCTCAATAATTGCTTCAGTGTGGTTTGTGTTGTTTTTTCTATTTATAATTTATATGTATTTTGAGTTTGAATGGAAGTTCTTCCTTTTTGCAACTGTTTTTGAGGGAGTTTTTTGTCTCCAGTCAATGATAATTGCAGCTTTAAAGCCAAGTTGAAGGAATTAAAGATACTCAACTGTTTTTGTGATTGTGTTGCTTTTGTATCCCACCCTGGGTCATCACATATTCATTGACATAACCATTCATGTCAACCTTGTGGAAGTAGCCATGTCATTATTTTTAAATGTTCCTTTCTGATTTACTGGTCTAGCCTTTAGCTGTATGATTTCCTTGTGGTCACCAATCCAATAATTAACTAGCTTTTCTTATGGATGCTGATCCAAATCTTGCCTTGTGGATGCAGATTCCAAATCTGTACTGACAGCTCAAATTAATTTGCAACTTAATCAGCAGCTTCTAAGTTTTTTTTGCATCAATTGTTTCATCCTCTAATGTACTTCTAATTTCCTTTCAAGAGGTTTGCCTTTCTTCTTTACCCTTTAAACTGCAATTGCAATCTATCTCTTTGCCTGAAACTCACATTTTAATATTTTCTGTTCATTTATTATTAAAATTGCAATATACTGCTTGATCATCTTTTAAGTTTCAGCAAACAAAAATGTCCTTATCTACTTTGTTTTATAGCTTTTTATAGCTTTATTGCCCATTTTTATTCAGCACCTGTTTTGTGAAGGAAAAGACTGTTGCTCTGAACACCCAGTCTGGAAGCATATATGTGGGGCAGAGTAGATGTATAGTATAAATGCAGAAGATTTGCATATTTCTCTCTCCCTCCCTCCCTCTCCCTCCCCCCACCATCTTTCTAAGGCAGAGCTCACCAACCTTTGTAGCTTGGTGGCCTGGAGGAGAGAGGGGAACTGAGCTGTGCAAGAGGCAGCCCACCACTCACACTGCCCGGTCTGAAATAAGCCATGGCCTGATAGTGGGTCACAGCTCAGGAGTTGGGAAACCCTGTTCTAAGGCACTTTAACTAATAGAAAATAATAAAGATTAAAAAAGAAATCCTCCCAATAGAGGTCCACTCCAATAAGTTCATAGACATGTTGTTTTCTGATAGTCTTGAATAACATAAAGACTCTATCAAGTCAAGCTAAACCTTGTTAAGTTTTTGAAACATATTAGATAGATAGATAGATAGATAGATAGATAGATAGATAGATAGATAGATAGATAGATAGATGGATGGATGGATGGATGGATGGATGGATGGATGGATGGATGGATGGATGGATGGATGGATGGATGGATGGATGGATAGATATAGATAGATAGATAGATAGATAGATGGATGGATGGATGGATGGATAGGATGGATGATGGAGATGGAGGATGGATGGATGGATGGATAGATAGATAGATAGATAGATAGATAGATAGATAGATAGATAGATAGATAGATAGATAGATAGATAGATAGGCAGGCAGGCAGACAGACAGACAGACAGACAGATAGATAGATTATAAATAGATAGATCTAGACTATTATGAGTCTAACTTACAGATAACTTACATCTACACAGGTGTTATTTTGACAGATGGTATTCTGGAGCTCCCTATCCAACTGCTAATCAAAACTAACTTTACTTAGTTTTTCAAGACCAACCAAAGTCAGCTAGGAAGTTCTACCTAGTTCAGAATACAATAACAAACTGTACTGATTAGCGTGTTGATGTTATCAAGTTATATTTCATTTTTAGTATATGTAATTGCTGGAAGCTTGATGGCTGGATAGCATACTCCCTGTAATGGTATGTGGGAATAACCTTGGGAGAAATGAGATGGAGTATTAGCTTAGACAACTGTCATACAAAAGGTATCTTCTCTCACAGAAGACAAAGGGATATGGGAAGTATCTAAAAGAGACCCTCCCTAGTTTTATTGAAAGTAAAAGTAAAGAAGAGGAGAAGTGCTTTCAGACTTGCAAGATTCTATTACTGTAACTTTACAATAAAGATAGTATTTGTACTCATGGTTTGTGCTTTGGATTGCCTCAAAGGACTGACTCTCAGTAACATGTCAAGCAAAGAAAACATGATGTTTAACTATATAACTCATTGTATTGGGGCAGCAGCAACCATTAAGGAGGGGCAAATCTAGCTTTCTCCAGTCTGTTGATCCTAAAGTGACTGCTATCCTTGTGATTCAGATGTGTTGGACTACAATTCCCAGAAGTCTTAGGTAAAATGGAAAGCTCACTTCAAAAAGTAAACCAACAAATCCCCTCACATTATTTCCTCTGATTTGTAAAGAAATGTGTGGATTTAGCTCTATAAAGTCCTAACCCAAACTAAATTCTTCTCATATACCGTATTTGCCGGCGTATAAGACGACTGGGCGTATAAGACGACCCCCAACATTTCCACTCAAAATATAGAGTTTGTTATATACTCGCCGTATAAGACTACCCCTCTTCCACACACCTTCCACTTTTGCACTTTTTTTTTTTTTTGACGCACTTTTCTGCTTTGGACAATTTTGAAATGAGCTAATCCAATTTTGAACCAAGAATATGCAAATAGCTATGGAGTTTAGAAATGAGTTTTAAAAATATTTTTCATTGCTTACCATTAAGCGTAAAATATGTTGTAAATAAAATGAGAACACAGGAAACGTTCTCTTCTCAATACAGCTGATCTCTCTCTCTCTCTCTCTCTCTCACACACACACACACACACACACACCAAAAACCCGGACACTGAAAAGGCTGCCAAGGAACAGTATATTCAATGCCTTCTCTTTAATCAAGAAACAAGGAATTCCTTAGAATCTTTTTTTTCCCCAAGTGGCCCTCTTTAAAAAAATATGGAGGTAACACTTTCATTCAAAAAGTCTTCCAGTATCTGGAGTCGCTCAGACATATTGAAGTGAGGCAGAGAGTAAGTGAAATTTGAAATGATCCAGCTACCGTTTTCTTCCCCTCCCGCCCGAAGGCCATTATCTCCACGTCAAAACGAACGAGGGGAGGCAAAGAAGCCAAACACGCTAAAAAGGATCTCTTTATTTTCCTACACAAGGTCACACCTACTTTTCCGCATTCAAAGGACAACCTCTCCTCACCACCACCACACACACACACACACCCCAATACCCGCAAACAATGTTCTGGGCATTAATCACCATTGCTACATTAACCTGGTAAATTTATACCCTGCCTCCCCAGTGTTGCTTTGACGGCAGGATTTCACACAGCGGGGCACTCGCCGCTTCTCTTTCTCCGCTCTCCCACCGTTCGCACATGTTGGAAGCACCGTAAAACCTGATAACCCACCCGGGGCTCTCCCATCCTTAACCTACAGCCGCCCGCATGCAAAACCTGCGTGCAAAAAGAAAAAGAAAAAGAAAAGTATGCCGCACGTGAGGATCTTCGAATCCTCT
Source organism: Notechis scutatus (assembly GCF_049901735.1). NCBI lineage: Eukaryota > Metazoa > Chordata > Lepidosauria > Squamata > Elapidae > Notechis > Notechis scutatus. Next base: position 91,061,821 of record NC_142011.1, on the reverse strand, counting down.
CCTCCCCACACCGCTAAGGAAGGAAGAGGGGAAAGGTTGTGCAGCGCGTGATACCCGCCACACACACACACACACACACACACACACCGCCCCCCCAGCCTCCCTCCCGGCTGCAACTCAAGCTCAAGTGGGAGTCGGAGTTCCCGGCGTATAAGACGACCCCCACTTGGAGGCATGTTTTTCAGGGCAAAAAGTCGCTTATACGCCGGCAAATACGGTAATTGGTAGCAATTGGTATTGTTGACAGGAATCTAGGTGAGATTTTTCATGGGCAGTGAAAATGGGGTTCTTCTAATTATCCTAGTACAATGTAATTGATATGTTCGTAAATGGTCTCTTTCTCTTACTATAGGCTGTCTACAATCTGCAGCCTCCTGAGGGAAGTTATTTATGAGGAAACTCTTCATTTTGGCATACTGCGTAATGGTGTGGTATACTGGATGATCTGTAGTGGATAAGAAGATGCTCCAGAGAGTTATAAACACAGCACAAAAAAATCATATGTTGCTCCCTTTCTTTTTTGGAAGAGATTGCGAGGACCAGACTCCTCTCTAGAGCACTAAAAATCTCCACAGACCATTCTCATCCTGGTCATTCATATTTCGAACTGTTACCATCAGGAAGATGTTATAGATGTCTTAAAATGAGGACTAATAGACTGAGAAACAGTTTCTTTTCCAAGGCAATAATTGTCTTGAATCGAACAGCACATTTGTGATCTAGTCTTATGTATATAGTGGTATTTTTAAACTATTTAACTTACTAAATGTTTTAGATAGGTTTTAGACTAGGTTTTTAATTATTATTATTATTTTTTAATTATTTTAATTTTTAAATACTTGTAATGTGATTGTGATGTGGTGTTTGGGGCACTGTGCTGGAATAGCTTTCAAATTTCATTGTATTCATGGAATGCAATGACAATAAAGGTAACATTCAAATTCAAATTCATACGGGCTTTTCCAGACTGGGGTACATGAGCAGCACATGGATAGAGAGATGAGAAACAGAAAAGCAAATAGCACTTATACAACACCCGAACAGCAAACTGTGCACAGAAATACAATCACGAAAAAATTGAATGAAGCACCATAAAAGGAAAATAATCTTTTTTGGTTCAAAAAAAAAAGTAAAGAAAATTGGAAAAACCTTTTTTGATAAATATTCTGTTAAATATGGAATGGACACTCCCTGATTCCTGGCCTGCATTCCTGCATCCTTTAGGGCTGATTCTAAGATCAATGAAAATGGAAAGAAGCCTTTTCCAAGGCGGTGGTTTAACTCCTAAACTAGAGTTAGAGATCCAAGAATTTATTCCAAATCAAGGACAATGTATTTATATAATTTCATCCATTGACTTTCTAACCCTGTTTGCTATAAAAATATTGGTTGAGGTTCTTGACCAACAAAAACTTTACTTTCCCAATACCTACTAGTCTCAACCATCTTAAATATTATGATTGTGGTCTACCATTAGTCTGGAAAATTATGGCTCCAGTGACTTCAGTTTGCATTTGGTAGGAATTAATTGCAGCCTTATTCTCAATTTACATCTGATAACCTGAGCGTGTGTGCAGTAAACAATAAAAAACAATAAAAAGGAATTCTCCTTGTTTTTTTCTGTCTTTATTTCCTTGAAAGTCACAGCAGTGCCATAGAGCTAGCATTGGTTTGTTTTCCCAGAGGGATCCATTTGCAGTGAACCTTTCATGTCATGTGCGATGACTGATGCAAAATGATGTGATGGTAAACCCAATGGGTACTATAAGAAAGGTTAATTAAGAAAGACAATTTCTAAATGTCCCAATTCCTTCAACACGAATATTCTTCCTCAGGAGCATACTACTCAATGTCTAAATTAAGAAAATAATATTCCAATTTAATCTTTTCCAGCTGAATACCTTTTTAAATAATTGTACATTTACAAGGTAACATTTCATTCACAATTACTGATAACATGACACTTCCCACTTTCCTATTTAATTCAGTTTTATTTTTATGTGTTTGATTTGACAGCAAGTAAATCCTATGTAATTCCACTTGTGGAAATAGTTTGACATTGTTGCAAACATAATAATGAATCAAATTAGCTTCTTTGGGGGGTGGGTTGGGGGTAAGTTGGTGCTAACAATCCCGGGGTCTATGATCTGGCCATTCTAATGTGGTTGGGGAGATTTATATAATATACAATTCTTAGTTGTCTTATTTATAACACCATGAGGTTAGATCTATATTTTTTTTTATAGAAGAAGCTTATAGATAGCTATGTTCAACTACCTGATAGCATCTGAATGATTTTGTTTGACCCGGGAAAGCTAAGCAGACTTAATTTCTACTTGGATGGGGGACTATCAGCAAATCCTATGATTCTATATTATACTGGGAAGTTTTTTAAAGAATTCCAGAAAAAATATAGTTTCAAATCATTGCCAAGAAAACATATAATCATCTTACTTTAACTTGATTTGATGGAAACTTTACTTTACAAAAGTATATTTTAAATCTCATCTTACTACCATGAAAGTAAGTATGCATATCTCAGGCCAATTTTAGATACATTATTATACCTTCTTGCTTTTATATTAATGTAAATTAGTGCCACCTGGTGGCGCTTCAATTAAATTTATATATTTGGTGGATTAATTCAAATTCTAGAGTAACTGAAAATTAAACACATGTAGACAAACAAAAAGTATATGTCCACAAACACAATACTGCCTTAGCCCACTGAAATTAATTTAAATGTTCTTGATTTCAGTGATTTGTTAATTTATTGGATTATTCTCCTATCATTAAAAAAATAAATCTGGAAACAAATTTCAGAAGTGACTAGGGTTTATCTGAAATTATAAAGGAATCCAAATAGCCCTACATAAAATCATTATATGAATAATCTTGTTCCGATTATTATACTGAAAGTTTTAAAAGAAAATAAAAAAACAAGAATCAGGAAAATTATAATATATACATAGTCATAGGCTCTGGATTGTATTTTTATTTTTCTCTCTTTAAACAAGCACAAACATATCAGCCAGCCAAATTCTATCTTCACTTCTATTCTTAAATCTGTTTTATTTCCACAGTCATTTGAAGGTTTCTGAATTTTTCCATAAATGAAATTGAAGATGCAACACAATCTTTTCTTTCCGAATGATATTATCTACATTTTCATTTCATTCTGCAAGGGAGATGTTCAAGTGCACAACTCGTGTAAGATTATACATTAATCTATAAAGTATATGTGTTGTAAGGATACCATGATGCAGAGGTGGTATTCAGCAGGCTCTGACCAGTTTATTTTATTTTATTTATTTATTTTTATTTGTCAATTGCTTACAAGATAATAGGTATAAGTAAAAACGTAGTTATGAATACATGGATACATATAAGATATATATAATCTTATATTTATATATATATATATATATATATATATATAAAGAAACAATAGGACACGGATGGTAGGCACGTTGATGTGCTTTTGTACCAGTTCGGGAGAACCAGTAGCGGAAATTTTGAGTAGTTTGGAGAACACCAAATACCACCTCTGACTGGAGATTTTACGGTTTCCTTCCCCTGTCATGCCCACCAAGCCACGCCCACAAAACCAGTAGTAAAAAAAATTGAATCCCACCACTGCCATGATGTTATTGTTAGCATCTCTCAGTGTAACCATTTCTCCTGGAAGAACTTATATAAGTTATAACTTACAAATTCCAAAAATGCATAAACAACCCTGCAGTATGTTACTTTAGTTATTGAAGGAGGATTAAGAAACAAAAACTGTAATTATCTACCAATATTTGTCTTAAGGCTGAATCTAAACATCATGGTATTTTATAGCATATGCAAGAGAGTGGTATTAATGGCTGAAAATATTTTAGTGCTATATGATAATGTATGTACTAACTATTTCTGGTGTGTTCCAGAAGCCCAATCATTGTTATACTCAAATATCAGTAATCTAATTCATTTCACAATTATTAGCTGATGATTTGAAGTTGCTGGAATATGGCTATGTCTTAGATAACTTAAGACTCCTCAGAGTACCATGGACAGCCCCCCTCCCCCCCCAAAAAAACCCCCCCACAAACCAAGGAATAATCAAACAAATCAACCCAGAATTTTCACTTTGGGCACAAATGACAATGCTCAAATTATTCTACTTTGGATAATTGGGGGTGGGAGGAGGCCTAGTTCTGTGGAGAAAGCTCTAATGCTATCAAAGTAGAAGGAAAGAGAAGATTAGGGCAACTGGCAGCAAGGTGGTTTTATTTATTTATTTATTATTAGGGAAAAACTAGAATAACTTTCTGAACCCTAGAAAGTCCACAAACAAACTGTAGAAATGTTTATGAAGGGGGAAGAATACACTTTTCTAAAAATGCTGCAGATTTTATCAGTTCCCTTTTATCATACTAAGAGTGATAAACTCTACATGGCGTAGTTTATATATTTTGTCAATAGAGTATTATCCAAACAATCTATCAAAGTGAATAGTTTCAAGGACTTCTGCTGTGGTCAACTGAGGGGGAAAAAAGAACTGTTTCATCCATCCTTCTAGTCCTATTCTTCTGAACTTGAAGGGCTTTTTCCCCCAGGGTTTTCTGCCCTAAGTGATGTGTTTTGTTTCCCCCAAATTGGCTTTAAAAATATGCCACCACAGTGTAGAGGATAGGGAAGCAGTTGTTTTTTGTTTTTTTTAAATCACATATAAAGGGAGCTCTTTCTCATACAAAAAAGTTACCTGACACTGTTTCATTTTTCAACAGGAAGATCTATGCTTGAAATTTTCATTCAATTCCATTAAATATATAAATAAAGTTATTGATTTATTTTTAAGGTCAAATTTTAAAGACTATTTATACAAAAACTTTGTCTTTTTTGTCAGAATGGGAGAGCTTACTCCACTCAGAAGCAATTATTATTTTGAAAGGCTTAAAGCACTGGATTTCTGGATATCAGGTTGAACCAGTTGAGGTCCAAAACAATAAGAACTCTGTGTGTGGCTTAACCCCAGAAGCCTTTTCTAGGTTCTTTGTTGAGAAGATCAGAAGACTGTTAATGGTGTCCATGCTATTTGTCACAACTGATCTCTTAGGCCAGGGGTGTCAAACACAAGGCCTGTGGGCTGTCAGAGGTGGTCAGATCTGGCCTGCGGGGCTGTCCTGGAAAATGTAAGGGGCCGGCCCAGATCGCTTCAGCCCGGTCTACTCAATGCAAAGAGAAACATGCCAGCAGTTTGGGGAGTGGTGTCAAGCTGGCCTTGGCCATCCAGTTGGCCACACCCATTCAGCCACACCCACCCAGCCCTCTGAGGTCAACCACAGCCCTGATGCGGCCCTCACTGAAATTGAGTTGGACACCCCTGTTCTAGGCCATTTTCTGAATCACATTCTCATTCTCTCCGTTCATAGAAAATGCATAGAATAGCAGAATAACAGAGCAAAATAACAAAGTTGGAAGGACCTTGGAAATCTTCTAGTCCAACCAGGAAGCCCTATACCATAAAGAATTTGTGGGTTTTCGTAGAAGGTCTATTTGATGTAGGTCTACTTGATGTACTGAGGTTCCATAGTACAATATCCAGTGAATAGAAAAGGACTATCCAAAGCTTAAAATTGAGTATTAACAATCAATTAACAGGTATTTGGAGAGATTCAAATGAAAACATCATGAAATCTTTATTTAATGGACCAACTAAAGGGAGGGATGTCCATTATTTATTAATGCCCTTTAAATTGGAGAACATATCATTCATAGTAATTTGTTCCATTTATATAATGACATCATTATGCAAATGTCTCACAGTAAGCCACTTGTGTCAACTGATGTTATTTGTCTAATGGCTTTATTACATAAATGACATTAATTGGTATAGAGAACTGCTTCCTTCCATTCCAAGTCCATCAGCTTCAATAAATCTAGCTTTCATTATAACTTGATAGGTAGACTTTAATTTTTCACAGCTGCTAAGACTTTAAGAATCCATGTTTAAATGACATTTTTATCATTCTGAAATAGTATAGCTAAATATTACATTGGATAAGGTCCTCTTCTGAATCAGTTCAATGCCCTGTGGAAAATGCACATTTAACAAAGAAATTATACCCAAATCCCAAGTCCACACTTGCACAAGCCGTAAAAAAGAAAGTGAGTAATTTTTTTGTTTATCTTTCCACCATTGGTACCTGAAGAAGTTCCTCCATTAGCACAAGAAAGAAAGCTATTTAAGTCATGACTGCTGCAAATTGTTCTCCTAATATTCTGTGCCAATCTTTCAACAAAGGAAAGAGAGAAGATATTTTTGCAACACTTGGAAAGGGATTACAAGATAGTATTTACCTCACTGAAAATGCAGTTTTCAGTCACATTTCACCAAAAGGAAATGAAAAATCAATCAGGGATTAAAAGATTGTCTTCTAAATGGTAAACAGCATAAAGGAATGCAAAATAATAGCAAATAGATTGTTAATTTCCTCCTCAGAGAGCATGTTTATTTTAAATATTCAAATGTATATTACTCAACCTCTTTTCTGTTTATCCTCATATGAAGATCATGTTAAGTTCATTTGCTGGACTGCAAATGTCTCACAGATAAATATTTCATAATTGCTAAAATACTTGAAATAAAATATAAACAGTTGTGAATTCAACCTAGCAAAAATCAGTTGTGATTAAAATGACTTACTTTGTCAGACTTGATAAAATGGGAAAGAGAAATCTGCTTCAGATTTCATATGGCTACATATTTTAAACATTAGTGTATTATAGGAGCTATGTCATAAAGAAAAAACAAACCATGTCCCTTAACCTTATGTATATTGCTTTTTGAAGTAGCTTTTTGAGAGCTCATTAAATCTAATCGGAGACATTTCTGAGGATGCATTCACACAACTTTTTCTGTTGGACACCCTTATGGACTCCTTGTATGGTTCAAAATAAAGTGATAAAAGCAATGGCCTGCTGCGTTTATACTTTTGATGTATGTGTGATGTAATAATGCACTTACAAAAGAGGTGGGGCTTTGTCGTACTCTGTATGGATCAAGCTAAATGATAAAAATAAAGTGATAAAAGCAAAGGCCCACCATGTTTGTCCTTTAGATGTGTGTGTGTGAGGTCATAAAAGGGGGGGCTCTTTTAACGATATACATTTTAAAATGTATATTTTCCGCAGGGCATTGAACCAATTCTGAAGGGTGCCTTGTTCAATGTAATACTTAGCTATACTATTTCAGTATGATACAAAATGTCATTTAAACACGGATTCTTAAAGCCTCTGTGAAAGATTAAAGTCTACCTATCCAGTTATAATGAAAGTTAGATTTATTGGAGCCTGATGCATTTTGGATGGAACAGTTTTCTATACCAAAAGCCATGTTTGCCCTTTTGATGTCTGTGTGATGTCACAGTGTACTTATGAAAGAGATGGAGCTTTGCTATATTCTCTCCTGCAGCCACTGCTGCTGTACTGTTTAGGCTTATATAGAATGAAGAGAGATATTTCCTAGTATTTTGCCATTTTGTGTGTTCATATTTAAACCCTGTCTGCCAAGTCTGTGTACATCTGTCTCTGCACATGGGGAATAAAATTCTGTATGCATTCACACTTTTGCACTGCAAGCTCTAAGATAGCAAGAGATGAAAGTTCCTAAATTTTTTAAAAAAGTAATTCATGCTTATTTCAAGAAGAGCACAACAAAGCTGAGATGTATATTTTACTTCTTAAATAGGCAGAAGTTTTACCAGAACACCCTAGTGACCTATAGTTGCCAGTTTTGTGAAGTAGTCTAGACAAGAAGCATACCCAGAAGCAGGGGTGGGATTCTACCGGTTCGGGCTGGTTCGGGCGAACCCCTTGTTATGATTCTGTGCAGTTCGGAGAACTGGCAAATCGTGCCACTGGCTGGCCCCGCCCCACCCTGCCTGGCCCCTCCCAGCCACTCCTTATCTTGCATTGACTGCTCGCCTAGAGTTATGCCCGGAGCCCAGGCTGCTCTCTGGTTCCTCGCCCAGGCCCAGCCTTAGGTCTGCAGTGCCACCTTGGCCCTGCCCCCTGGGCATGCACACAGGAGGTGGTGAGTGCGCAGGACCTGGCGTCCCTGGGGACTGCTTGCTGAGTGCTGGCCTTCACCCAGGATGCATTGCTGGCCCAGCCCTCTCATGCTTGGGGCCGAAGTGGCAGCATGGATCTAAGGCTGGCCCTGAGTGGCGCCAACTGCCTCCATGCCCTGCTCACTGGCCTTTCCCTGGGACCACCCCACCCCCACATGGGAAAGCAACATCACTATGTGTGCTTGGAGGAAGAAAGAGGTAGGAAGGAGAGGGCATGGGGGAACCCAGGGGCCTTCTGCCTGCCAGCGTGCCATGGGCAGCGTGCAGCCATAGGAGATCACAAGCCGCAATGGCTCTAGGGCAGGGGTGGGCAAACTTTTTGGCTCGGGGCCGCATTGACTTTTAAAATTTGACAGACGGGCCGGGTCAGCACAAGATTTTTGGGAATCGCCCCCCTTTCTTCTCCTCCTTCCCCTCCCCTCGGAGGCCCCCTGAGTCAGGAGTTGCTACCGCCGGCGCGGCTCCGTGCGGCTCCAGTCCCGCGTTGCCTCGGGAAGGGAAAGGCAAAAGGAAGAGCCGCGGTGGTGCTTTGCAACGGCAGCAGTGGCACCGGGGGCTCAGGCTCAGCGGTTCCTGGTTTTGCCTTTCCTTCCCAAGGCAACGCGGACTGGAGCAGCGCGGAGCCCATGTGGTAGCAACTCCTGACAGCCCCAGCCGGACACCTGAGCGGAGCCGGGCAGAACTGCCTGTTGCTGCTGCGGGCGCTGCTGCGGGCGTCTGGCTGCCCAAGTAAAGAACCGCACCAGCTCAGGGCAACTGTGAGGAGCAAGAGGGGAGAGGCAGAGAAGGAGGCAGAGAAGGAGAAGGGGAAACCCGGAGCGCCGCCGGGTCGCCTCCTCCAAGCAGCCCGCCCGCCCGCCGGGCTTCCCCTCCACCGCACGGCTTGGGGCCAGGCAGCGGCGCCCGCGAGGAAAAGGAAGCCGCAAGTTGCTGGGAAGTTGCTCGGGTACTGGGAGCAGGCTTTTAAAGTGCCGCCCGAGCAGGACCGCTGAGCCGGGAAACAGGGCACCCACGCAGGGCAGGCTCCACCAGCAGCAGCCTAGCTTTAGGTGGCTCCAAGCAGCCCGCTCCAAGCAGCCCGCCCGCCCGCCAGGTGGAACCCTTCCCACTCCTCGGCGGGAAGACGCTCCAGCCTGCAAACTTTGCCTTTGCAAAGTTTAAGCCTGAAGCCCGAAAAAAAAGGGGATCGGTGGGGACTCACCTTCGGAGAGGTCGCACTCGAAGGTAATTCGAACTCCCAGCCGAGGCCTTTGCAAACTTCTTCTTCTCTTTCCTACCCGAGAGTGCTCCGCACTGTTTTGCAGCTTTGGGGCCACGCGGCACAGGGCAATACGCCACGCCCAGCAATTTTTTTCAGGGGCGGGCGGATTGGACAGACCAACGGCCGGATGTGGCCCGCGGGCCGTAGTTGCCCACCCCTGCTCTAGGGGAAAGGAGCGGAAAGCAAATGGTGGCGGCGTGTGGCTTTGGCATTGCAGGGGGGAGCAGAACTGTCCTTTGGCATTAGGCATGGAGGCAACGGAGGGGAGGGTAAACAAAAAGGGAAGCTCTGTGGGTTTTTTTTTTTTAAGTGGGCAGAGGCTTCCCATTTTGATCTCCTTCCCCTGATGTTACCTCTGTGCCTGAAGGACCTCTGTGTGACTCTCAGCTCACCTCTCCAAACCGTGCATGTGTGTGTGTGTGTGTGTGTGTGCGCGCGCACACACACGCATGTGCACCTAAGGTCTCTCCCCCCCTTGCAGTCCATCGCTGTGACAATGGAGAGGAAAACATTGTGAGAGGCTTCAGGCTGAAAAAAACAACAAGCATGGCAAAAAAAGAGAGCTAGTTTGTATTTTCTTTGCAGCCTAGCAGCACAGAAGTTTGTGTGTGTGTGTGTGTGTGTGTGTGTGTGTGTGTGGCCTAAGGTCTCTTCCTCCTGCTATCTCTTCCTCCTCTTTTTCCTCACTTTCCTCCTCTCCCCCTCCTGGCACGGAAACAAGACTCATGCTCTTTTTTTTCTCATGCAGCTTTGCAAGTCTGTTCCAACAAGGCTTGGAATGCGGGAGGGGGTAAAGTACCTTTCCCCTTTTAAGCACTGTGTCTCCTACGAAACCATTCTCATTTGCATCTTTTCCAAGACTGCTGGCTGAGTTGGTTTGGTCTCTCTCTCTCTCTCTCTCTCTCTTGCTCTCTCTCCCGCTCCCCCTCCTTCTCTCTTTTGAATAGTTTTCTCAGTACTTCCTCAATGTTCTGGATCTTCGGTTTTGTTTTGCTGGAAGGGTGAGTTAGAATTGTCCCTTCTCCCGCACCTTTCTTTCCACTTTCTTAGAAGCAGAAAGTCACAGGTCCAATCTGGAAGGGAATCGCTGTGCTGAACCACTGAAAAGGGCAGGTGGCGGTCATTTACCCTCTTTCTGCTTCCCCATGTCTTTGATTGGGGGTTTCCTCTCGAGCAAAAGCAGAGAGCCTCTTCCAGTGAAGATTTCTCTGTGTCTTCTAATTTTCTTCCAGAGAAGAACAAAAAAGCCTCTTCCTGTGAAGGCTTTTCCAGTTCTTCATTCTGATTTTCTCCTGGAGCAAAAGAAAGCCCTTTCTAGTGAAGTCTTCCCTGTGTGTTTATTCTGATTTCCCCCCGGACTGGAGCAAAATCATCTGGTGGCAGGCCTTAAGTAACAATCCCATACTTACTCCATGCGTGGCCCGCCCACTATTTAATTTACCACTTCTGTCTGTGGCCTCTTTCCCAAACTGTATACTTGTCTTCCCCCCTCCCCCCCTCTCTCTTACACACACACCCAGGTCCATGGTAAAATTGACTTCCATGAAACCAGTCCCTGGGGTCAGAAAGGTTGGGGACCTCTGAATTAGCCCATGCAGGATTCCTACAGGAGAGCACTTTTAAGGATTATGTATTAATAGAAAAGCAACTAACTTAGCTCTGATCCTAAACACTAAAGCTGTTGCACATAAAAAACAAAGGAGCTCTGATCAATTATCACAGCCACATTTTTTATCTTGGTGGAGGGCCTGGGAAAGGTGTCAGCATAACAGAATAACACTTAGAAGGGACCTGGGGGGGGGACGACTCTATACCATTTCAGAGAAATGGCTGTCCATTCTTTTCTTAAAAACCTCAAGTGTTGGAGCACCCAGAACTTCTGGAGACAAGCAGTTCCACTGGTTAATTGTTCTCACTGTCAGAAAATCTCTCCTTAGTTTTAGGTTGCTTCTCTCATTGTTCAGTTTCCATCCATTGCTTCTTGTTTTGCCTTCTGCTTCTTTGGAAAATACATTGTCCCCCCCCCCCCTTTCTTTGTGGCAGCCCCTTAGAAGCCTCTTGCCTATCACACTCTTGGGCAAAGCATGTGAGCCATTTCCTCCTTTCGGTGGTCCATGAAAGTACATCTATATTTAGATAATAAAGTTGAAAAAAGGTGAACATTTTTACAGAACTATAGATGCGTTGAGGCTGGGTGTGACAAGGAATGGCTGGGAGGGGAGGGAAGGAGCCAGGCGAGGTACCCCTTGACGTGATTGACTGAGTTGGCCACACCCACCCAATCACATGACCACCAGGCCACACCTACAAATTAGGTCACACCCACAGAACCGGTTGTTAAAAAATGTGAATCCCACCCCTGCCCAGAAGCATCTATGACACTTTGCTGCAGCCAACTCGCTATGGCCAAGTCGTCATGGCCGAGTTACACTGATATCAAAGAAATGGTGGAATAGAATAATTAAATAAAGGAGGCAAAAGGAAAGACAAAATAAAATCTGAATGACAAATTTTTTTAAAAAAATATTTATTTTAAATAATGAAATTGAATAGATAAATTGTCCTGTGACGAATTGTCCTGCAGCAAGTTGGCCATGGCAAGTTGTCCCACGGTGAGTTGGCCATGGTGAATTGGCTGTAGTGAGTTGGCCATGATGAGTTCGACACAGTAAGTTGTCCCATTCCACACCCAGAAGTATTAGTTTTAAATTTATTGCATTAAGAAAACCCTGCAAGTCTGAAAGTACATCTCCCCACCCCCACTTTTATAGACCAAGGAACTAGTGTGGGTTCCTCCTGAGATGCCACCACTCTAGTCTGTAACTCTTCTTCCTGTCTCCTCATTTGAACACAGAGTTCCAACTCATAGCAACTCCTGGTACTGGGCCTTAGTTAGCTTCCCACAAGACAAGTACAGTTACCATTTTCTTTACTTTGGCTTACACTGAATCAAAACCAGTTGAGATATCTATAGCATCCTTATACTATTGTGAGATGTTTTCTGTCCAGTTCAAGAGCTGATCTCCTTGTCTGGGGAGATGATTCAGCTAGGACTTGAGAAGGAATTCAGGCAGATCTCTTGAGCAGGAGTTAAATTTTCTCCCATTGAGGGCCAACCTCACTTTCTATTATCTGCCTATCTACAGTGGAAGTTGACTCTGGGTTCCCTTTATACGCAAAGGCCTAGGGGCCACACTATCATCACAGGTGATAGGACTCTTAAGTGGCTGCAACGTTGCAGTCAGTTGCCTTTGGAGGACAGTTTTGAGAACGGGTGCAATAGTGCTTTAGAAAAAGATGCCCAACATCTACTCATGCATTTTCTTGTTTGTACATTCCTTTGCTCACATTTGCTGGTAATAATGTGAGGAGAAACAGAGTCTGTATCTGTTCTTTTACTCTCAAGGAATTTATAGCAGCTGGGAAAGAGGCATTTATGTTAATGAAACCTCAACTAAACAGATAAATAAATAAAAATGCCCACTTTCACCGCTTGATGTGCCAGGTCCTCCAAGGGCTCCTGGGAGACCTCTAATTAGCAAAACAAATATGGCAGGAAATCATAATCGCCAATTAGGATCATGTCTGATTTGGCACTGAATGAGCTACAAATACCAAGGGTGGATTCTCTTCCCCCCAAAATCTGAGTCCCTCCCTCAGATTGTTTTGTTTTCAGTCATTTCTTTCAGTTTGACTGAAAGGATTCTTGCACTGTGCTGGTTATGTGTGCATTCACTCCAGAATTCAAGTTGCAGGGACAATAAATGTCTAGTCCAGAACACTTTATATTTTCCTCTACAGCAGGGGTGCCAAACTCATGTCACCGTGGCTGCGTTACGTGACATATCGCGACTTTTGTTCCCCTTCGCTAAACCAGGCATGGGCGTGGCCAGTGCATGATGCATCCAGCCCGTGGGCCGTGAGTTTGACAGCCCTGCTTTACAGTATGTGGACCACAACAGCTAGGATAAGGAGTTGTAGATGCCTTCCAAAAAGGCAGCATGGGGAAATTCTCTCTGTGTCCTGAAGATTTCTGTTAAGTCTGGGCAGTGGGTCCCAAGGAGAGACGAGACTCGAGGTAGTAACAACAGCTCTTTATTAGGAAGCCAGATACTGAGACAACAACCCTAGCCACAGCAGCCTTTTATATAGAGCTGGCTGCGGCTAGGCAGCCTATGACAACCATTTGAGCTTGCCGCGCCTGGTTTTACCCAATCGCGGCAGCCCGAATACGAACCAATCAGGATCGCTATTTCTGTCCAATCGCGGCCCGGCTTTTCCGGACCAATAGGAATGCAGGCCTTCAAGCCTGCTAGTATGGAACAATTTCCAGACCAGTTTGTGCAGTATCCTTTCCGCTGTCATCTTCCAAGCATAATAAAGCAGAGGTGTATGCCTAAATTTCAGAAACTCTGCTGTTTGCACATGCAACTCCCTGGATCTCTTCAGTCAGCATTCAAAGAGGAAAGACAGAACCTACTATTTGTGCATAGCAAGCCCAATTTTGCTCACCTTACTCAAGCAATACCTTAATTGATTGGTAACAAATTTCTAATCAACAAGAGACAAAAAGTAAATGGAATGTCAGGCTCTGACTTAAGAATGAGTCCTGATGGCAAACAAAACCATCAATTAGTTACCACAGAAAATTCACACATCTCAGTTCTTTCCCAGTGAATTAAAACAGACCCTGTGCAGACATGTCTCCTTGCAATTGATGGATGTAGGGTAGAATATGTGGCAACTCTAATTATTTTTTTCAGCTGACTAAAATGTTTATTCACATTTGCAAAATTTCAGCAATGTAGGGACTTTAAAAAAATATTTTGTAACATAAATAAACTAGAGTTGCAGGTTTGCTGTATTTTTAAACAAAAATCTATGACGCTGTTGTGATACAGTATGATTTATTATGATGATAGTTCACACACTCAGATGTTTAGATGTGGCATTTTTATCCATCTAGTGGGCCCTGGAATAGACAGATGTGTGTGTTTGATGGTGCTAAAGATATCATTGCAAGATGTAAGCTGTTCCAAATAAAGCTGCCTTTTGGAATTGACTGATGTTGAGTTTGTCAGTGCCAATAGTGTTCCAATAATGATCCAGTTGCTTTGGGATCGCACCCAAGGCACCTATTAATATTGGTAATACCTTTGCTTTCTTTTGCCACAGTCATTCTACTAGTACTGTCACGTTCACTATCCAGACTTTTTTTGTCTTTTTTTTTTTATTAAGCAAGTTTTATTAATTTCAAAAAACAAACAAATCATCATCAACCATTACATATTTGAACCTTTTTCCATTATAGATTTAACAAGTCAGATAAAACCTTATCTTATACAATACATTTCTATATTATTTCATCTATTTCTTTCTGACTTGATTATCGTCACTCTCTTTCTATGTTTCTGCAAGGTTTCACCAATACTCTCAAAGACATAAACAAACACAAACATACATATAAAAATCTTTTAGTAAAGTAACTTGGCCCCAGGTACCTCTCTTTATATGGGCTTTAATTATATTCATGCTCATCTTACAGATCATTACTTATTTTATTTACCATTCTGTATCTTCTATATAAACTTCACACATTTCACTCTTCATAATTCTATCTTATTCAATCCATCTTAGTTTAAATCATTATATTTGTATCTTTTGCCCATCCTTTATTATCCCTCTATCTCATTCCTTATAATGAGAAAAAAAAAATTTCTCCTGAAATCACTAATCAGAGTATGATGCCTTTCTATCCTCTCCCTAAATTGATTAGACTAACATTTAAAATAACACCTAATACCCAATTTGATTCTGCTTGGTGCATTCTATCTACTAATTTTTACTTTTAGTAACAATAAAAACAGAGTAAAAAATCAAAAATGTTTAAATACCTAATATCCTCCTAAATACGTAGTTAAATAATAAATCTAAATAATAAATCTTATAGCATTCTGATTGCCTTTCCCTTCAATATTTTATTACATTTTAAAAATCAATCATTATTAAACATTTCAACATTTTAATTTCTTATTAACTCTTAAGCCATTCTAATTTTCTATTTCTAATACAAATGTTACAATACCATCTTGTGTACCTTGCAGAATCTTTTTTTTAAAAAATTATGCTTTACCCATATCCCTAAAAAGGATTCCTCTTTTCCCATCTAATTTTAAAACTTTGTGGCTTTTCTCCGCCTTTCCCCTTTCTTTCTTCCCCACCAAATCTTCCTACCCCCTTCTTCTAACCTCTATCTTGCCGGCATCCCTTCTCTGTTGTATTCCCTTTTTCTCTTGTTTGCTATCATTGTATTTATTTTGCATCATATTTTTCTCTTTCTTAAATGTTTTTTTAGATCTTAAATCTTTCATTTTCCTCGCTTTCTTCCTTCCTTCTTTCTTAGATGAATTTTGGGATTCATTGAAGATGGCGTCTTCATCTTCTTCTTGTTGTTCTTCAGCTTCCATCTGTATTGTCTGTTCGTAGTTAACCAATGCCATTTCTAAAAAAGAAAAGCTTTTTCCATACCATCTTTACAGGCTGCTTTTGTTTGCTCATATTCATCCCTCAGTTCCTCAAAAGAACAAGCCATTATAGATCTTTTCTTTTCTTTTTCCCTCTTTCTTCTCACACCAACCAAAATATTCCAAAAGAAAAATAAGACAATCCCAAAGTCCACAATCCTCAATCAGTCCAAGCCAAGCCAAAATTCCCCCTTTCTCTTCCAGGGGTAGTATCAGACAAAGGAAAAAGAAAATTCAAATCTGTATTTTGAAGCCTTATTAAGATTTTATTTCTGTTTTCAAATCCTTAAGGCATCTCCTCCAACAAAATCCAACCAGATAAATATATTTTTGTCCTCTCCCTTCCGACTTATCCCAAAAGCTAGTTTTACCTGAAAAAAAAAACAGGTTTCTCAATATCCATTTATTAATTCCGGGGGAGAGTAAACTTTCCTTTCAGCACCTCAGAATTGCCGCTTATTTTCTCTTGTGGAAAGAATCCTCGAAAAAGCCATCATTTTCAGGAATTAAATTAAATATATCTTAGAGTCCTGGGTCGACCAAGAAGACTTTCACTTTTAAAAACTTTCTCCTCTTCCTCCAGCGCATACTTGCCCAGCTGCCGGCTTCTTTGTGGCGGCCATTACGGACTGCCGCTGCACCGTCTTGGTAAAAGGAGGTTCTGCCAGCTAGGGAGGGGTCTGCAGCACCCCAAACCCTTTCCCGGATCCCCCTACCTTCAGCTGCCCCTGCAGTCAGCCTTGCTCACACACCCTTCGGATCGGGCCCCAAAAGCAGCTAGCGCGGCAGGGATCGCGCAGCTTCGCGAATCCCTACCGCTATAAAGCCGACAAACCGGAAACTCCCAGACTTTTTTGTCTTTTTTATTGGCAATTGTTAAGTCTGGGGTGTTATCTGACAGGTGCCTGTCTCTTTGTATTCTAAAGTTCCAGAACTATTTAACTTCTTTTTTTCCTATTACCTTCTCTATTTTATGGTTCCATCAATTCTTGCTTGCAAGATGATGATGATGATGATGATGATGATGATGATGATGATGATGATTGACACAAAAAATGACAGTGTACACAGCAAACGAGATAACTACGCTGGGTCACAAGTCACTTGTCGAACACGTCCCAAGTGTTTAGGACTGCATGATGTATCGACGGATTATGTGAGCAGATCACAGTAAGGTGGCCTTCTGCATCTGACCAATGGTGATTTTGTCAGTGCCAATTGTTTTTAAGTGCTAGCCTAGGTCTTTAGGCACAGCACCCAGTGTGCTGAGTACCACTGGAACCACCTGCACTGGTTTATGCCAGTCTCTGCAATTCAATTTTCAAGTCCTGATATCTGGTGATTTTTTTCAAGTTGTTTCTCATTGATTCTGCTGTCACCAGGTACAGCAATGTCGACGATCCACATTTTTTTCTTCTCCACAATCATGATATCTGGGGTATTGTGTTCCAAAACTTTGTCAGTCTGTATTTGGAAAACCCACAGTAGTTTTGCATGCTCATTTTTGGCCACTTTCTCAGGCTTATGATCCCACCAGTTCTTTGCTACAGGCAGATGGTAGTTGTGAAACAAGTTCCAGTGGACCATCTGAGTAACTGTGTTGTGACATTGTTTGTAGTCAGTCTGAGCAATTGTCTTACAACAGCTCAGTATATGATTGATGGTTTCATCCCCTTCTTTGCAGAATCTGCATTTGGGGTCATCAGCAGATTTTTCTATTCTGGCTTTCATTGCATTCGTTCTAATGGCTTGTTCTTGCGCTGCAAGAATCAGGCCTTCTGTCTCTTTCTTCAGTGTTCCATTGGTTGTTGTTGTTGTTATTGTTATTGTTTTGTTGTTGTTGTTTTCAGATTGTCCCCAAGGCACTTCTTACTATTGGTAGTTCCTTTGCTTTCCTTTGCCACAGTTGTTCTACTTCAATTTGCAGATCTGTGTATTTTGTGATTTTTACCCCCAGTTCTTGCTTTTCTATTCTGCCAAGTCCAGGTAATGTCATGGTGATCTTTATTGGCACTGTGTTAAAATTACATCATCATGTTATCATTATTTTAAATTAAATTTTTGGCTGCCCACTCCAATAGATTCTAGGCACTGAAGATGGTGTTTTATTTCATTGTGCGAGGTGCAATGACAATAAACTAAACTAAACTAAACAACTTACAATATCTACATACGCAGTTAAAATAAATAAAACATGAAACAAAATGTGATAGCCCAGACTTAAAAAATAATAATACTGTTATGTTTTTAAAATTAATCAAATAAAATAAGAGTAAAGATCGCTTTTTAAAAAACTCAGTTAAAATGTGAGGCAGAGATTACAAATACAGATTTCTGCTACTCCGTAGATAAAAAAAAACATGTCTTTTGGTTAGTCCTAGTCCATGGAAAGTGTAAAGCTGCTATGTGAGGTATGTGATGTTGAGTTTCAGTTTCTTTCATCCTCTTCATGGCAGATTAGAGAATGAAAAATCTTCCATGATACCACATTCTCCTGGTACTAAATTGCTCAAGCTCTCTGGAGATTTCATAATTTGATAGAGCATACCTTAAAGAATATGGAGTTTGATCCATAGGGATTCTTCATTCACTTTTGATGATATTATTTGATAGCGCCAGGATCAATTGATGGTTGTGTATTTGCAAATTAATCCCAACCCGTTCTTTTAGCTTTAGGCTATACCTATTGAATAACAAAAGAGCTAGAATCTGTTCCATCCTGACCTCCCCTTCAGAAACAGTGTGGTTGTTAAGTCTCCAAAGATCACATGCATTGGTGGCAGTGGTGCAATGCTTTTTAACCCAGTGGGCATGTTTGACATTTTCTGAACATTTCTTGGGTGCTTAAGGAAAATTGCTGTCAAGAGAGAGCTTGATCATTCACAAAATGGCTGTCACAGGCCAATCCCAAAAAATATAGCAGAAGACAAAATTCCCAGTTCCAGGATATCCATTATCATACTGTGGTTTCCTTTGTGTTATTACTGGGTAGATGGAGAAATTTAAAAACAAAACATGAAACTGCAGTTCTCAGGCTTTTAATTTTTCAAGAATGACTATAGAGCCAAGAATTCAAAGTAATTCTTAGAATAAAGATTATTTCGAGCACTGGCCCAGAAGAACTTTCTCCTGTTATTTTTCCATGCTGTCATGATTCCATGATTTAGCAATGTGAGGTCAGGATCATGGTGTTCACCTAGGCATTGAGGGTTTTAGAAAAAAGCAAAGTAACTTTTCTTACAAGAATACCATTATATTTCCTTCAGCGGGTACATGTCTCTGAGATTGGAAGATCTGGGTAACCACTTTGCACAAATCAATGTATGTTTTGTGGGGGGAAGATTAAGTCTGTGGAACTATAGATCTACAAACAGAATAAATTAGGTGGGCCTGAGAAAAGAACATCAGATCTTCAAAAGATCTGTTTTGAATGATATTGCTTCATTCCAGCAATATTTTTTCCATTCTTTTGTCACAAAAGCCCCATTCAGATAACAATAAGCATTATTGTTTTAAATTTCATTCATACCGAAATCCATTTATCTTTCATAGTTCCATAACATACTTCTGAACCACACTTCCCAAATATAAAAACACTGTGGTACTGCTGCCAACAGACATTACCCTGCTATTATAGATAATGTTATTGATCCAGTTTGCCATGTAAGAGTTGTACTTGTGTACATTTTTTATTATTTATTCATTATTTTATTCATTGTTTATCATTATTTATTTATTTTGGCTAAACCATTTGCATTCCAAGATTGTACACTCTCTGTAGCGATGGAATTACATGTCATCTGAGTTAAATCCTTGAAATAGCATCCAGCTCTTAATATTTTCTTGCTGTGAAGTCACACTGAAGAAGAAAATGTCTTCACTTTTGGAAAAACTTTATTAATTTTACCATTAAAAACAACACATCTACAAATTATATACAGAAGAGAAAGCAAACAGGCCTTGGCAGAGGCCGAGAGGGAAAGAGAGAAGGGCAAATGAGGGAGGAGAGGGAAGGGTAAGGGAAAGGGGGGATAGAATGGAAAAAACAGTTAAAATAAAACCATATTTTTGTGACTGTCTGTAAGATCCTTTCTTCTTCAAATATATCGTCAGCTGTACTTTTCATTAACTCTGCTTAGGTAGCCCTTGGCTACAATTTTTCTCGAAATAGTCTATCTTTGATTTAGCCAATTGTACCAAGGATTCCAATTGTTATAATAGGTTGAGGATTCTTTATTTTTTAATGATTGGGTTAGTTTGCCCATTTCGGCGCATTCTAAAATTTTCTGAATGATCATTTGTTCAGTGGGGATAGAAGGTGATTTCCAGCACTGAGCGAATGCCAATCTGGCCACGGTTAGGATATGAATTATAATATACTTTGATTTTTTGGATACTTGTTTATCAAAAATTCCTAGAAGGAAGGACTCTGGTTTGTACTCAATTTGTTCCTTAGTAATCTCCTCTAGCCAATGCCTAATTTTTGCCAATGTTTCTGAGTTTCTTTGCATGACCACCACATATGGAAGAAGGTACCTTCTATGTTTTGGCATTTCCAACATTTGGGACTCACGTTGGGGTGCATTTTCGCCAATCTCGAAGGGGACAGGTGCCATCTATAAAACATTTTGTATGAGTTTTCTTTATAAGCTGCTGATTTCGTGATCTTAATGTTCCTCTTCCAGATCCTTTCCCATTCTGCTAGGGTGATAATCCATTCCACGTTTCTGCTCCACGCAATCATATTTCCCTTGACAATCTCTTGTTCTAGTTCCATTTCCAATAAGTGTTTGTAGAATTTAGATATATATTTTTTATTCGGTCCTAATAGAATTTTGTCTAAAGTCTGCAATTTATTGTAGATTCCGAATTCCTTAATATCTTGTTTATATCTACTATGGATTTGAAGGTACACCCACTGATCAATTATAAATCCTCGCTCTTGTAATTCTTGTCATCTTTTCAGCTTTCCTTGTGGGTCTAATAAATTCTCGTATTTAATCATTTTAGTTATAACCAAATTATTAGGGTGTACTATTGCTTCCATTGGAGAAAGCCAAATCGGTATTTTTAGATAGAGTTTTTTACGTACTTTTTTCCAATTGGTTAGTAGCGAGTCCCTGATAAGGTGCCTATGGAAATATGATTGCCTGGGTTTCCCAGTTTCCCACAGGAAGGCGTGCCGTCCTTTCTGCATATCGTGGCCTTCTAATATTAATATTCTTTTGTTGGTTAGATTCACCCATTCCTTTATCCATAGTAAAATGGCTGCCGTATGATATATTTCCCAGTTTGGCAGGGCTAACCCTCCTCTGCTTTTCAAATCTTGTAAGGCTTTTATGTTGATCCTAGCTTTTTCCCCCTGCCAAATAAATTTTAGCGTTATCTTATTTAGTTCTATTAAAAAAAAAATTATTTAATTTGATTGGAATTGTCTGGAATAAATATAGAAATTTTGGAAGTATATTCATCTTAATCAAGGCAATCCTGCCCAGTAAAGAAAGCTGTAATTTACTCCAGGAATCTAAATCTTTCTTAGATTGTTGGAGTAGTTTGTCATAATTGTTTTCTTTTAGTGATTTGCTTTGTGGAGTTAGCCAAATTCCTAGGTATTTAATTTTTTTTGTCACCTGTATTCCCATTGATGTCTCTAACTCTTTATTCTGGTCTCCTGTTAAGTTTTTAGTCATTAGTTTCGTTTTTTTCCTATTAATTTTGAGTTCTGCAACTTCTCCAAATCGTTCTAATTCTTCTAATAAGTTATGTCCTTTTTCTATAGGCTCCTCCAAAAAGAAAACCATATCATCAGCGAAAGCTTGTACTTTATACTCTTCTGATTTAATCCTCAGTCCTCTAATTCTTGAATTTTGCCTAATGCCCGTCAAGAGTGATTCTAGGGCGAATATGAAAAGCAGAGGAGAGAGAGGGCAACCCTGTCTTACCCCTTTTTCTATTTTTATTGGGCCAGTTTGTTCCCCATTTATTAGAATATTTGCCTGTTGGGTGTGGTAAATTGTAGTTACGATGTTTTCAAATCTAGTGCCCAGGTTCATATTGTATATTTTTTGTATTAAGAAATGCCAATTTAAATTATCAAATGCTTTTTCAGTGTCCAAAAACATAAATGCAAATTGTTTTTCCGGATGGGCTTCATAGAATTCTGAAATGTCTATCACTGTTCTTAAATTATTCTTGATTTGTCAAAATGGGAGAAATCCATTTTGATCTTCATGGATATGTGTGTTTAAAACCTGTTTTAATCTATTAGCTATAATAGAAGAGAATAGTTTGTAATCTGCATTCAAGAGCGAAATCGGTCTGTAATTATTAATGAATCTATGGTCTAGATCCTCCTTCGGGATCAGCGAAATTAAGGCTCCCCTCCACGAGTCCGGCATCCTAGCTGCTAAGAGTACCTCATTAAATACTTCCAACATTAGTGGTCCAATTTGTTCTATGATTGTTTTATAAAGTTCTACAGGTATCCCATCTGGTCCTGGTGATTTGTTGTTGCTTTGCTTCTCTATTGCTGACTTCAATTCGGACCATGTAATATCTTTATTTAATAGTTCTATCTCTTCCTCTCCAATTGCTTTATCGTTCGCTTCCTCTAGGTATTTCCTTATTTTATCCTCACTAACTTCTTCCTTTTTATATAATTTCCCGAAGTATTTATGGGTGATCTCTTTTTTCTTCTCTATCTCATCTTGCAAATTGCCCCTCTCGTCCATTAAATGTCTTCTATGATTTATCTTGGTTCAGGAATTACAGGTACCACAATGATTACATAATCAAAAGTGGCTGTGTTCTCGAATCATTGAAAAGAAGAATTCTTCCAAACTTTCTTGTGTTACTTCTTCACTAGGAAATCCAGGAAGAACAATCAATAGCTTGTAACTCTGGCTTGTTTGCTCATCAGAGTACATGTTTATTTTATTCTTCCAGGCTTTATTTAGCCATTTCTAATGGTAGGAGGAAACATGTGGTCCAAAAACACGCTATTCTCTATAAACCACAATATGCAAAGACATTAAGTGGACAGTACATTAGTTATATTAGATGCTAAAGAAAACTAGATTATGATTTAATAAGTTACATTACAGAAACACAGTTTAAATCACTAATCGGTTTTCTGATTAGCAAAAGGAAAAAACCACTTTGCACTTTAGAGTCTTTAAACAACTAAGCCCACTGTTTTTCTTGTTTTGCTTTTTAAAATCTATGCTAATTATGTGATGTGTTGAAACTGTAAACCACTGTGAAATTACATGCGAACAGCATTGCATAATTTTGCTTTTGTTATATTAAAGCAATAATTGCATACACTGTAGCAGATTAAGTTGCCCATAACAGGTCTCCAAAACAGTGTTCTCTGTAGCCTAATATGGTGGTTTACAAGATTTTCATTGACCCAGGTTGGTTGTCAAAATCTTGAAGGGCTAAATTGCACACCTGCTGTGTTCTCAGTTTGCCTTGTTTGAGTATCATTTTTGCAACCTGATTTATAAGCCTTGGTAGATTTCATTAACATTTAATTTCATCACAACTTCTATTTTAGCTAGGTACTATTGCTGCTTCTAAAGTTCTATATCAATATAGGGCTATAAAAGAATCAAATGTGGCTCTTCAGCCAGTAATCCTTTTTTAAAAAATAAGCCCTGTCAGGGCTTGCTGCAATTCAAAGAGTCAGCCATTTTTTCAACTTTTTTTCCCTGACTCAGCTTTTGAATTGCGGAGCTGGGCTGAGCTCACCACTTTGGGTCGCACTAGCCTCCTGAAGTGGTGGACAGCTACTGTGGCTGTAGCTGACAGCTTAGGCTGAATATTTTTTTTTTACTTCTTTTTCCCTTTCTCTACCCCTGTCAAGTGACAGTTATTTTTGGTGGGCTCAAAGATGGCCACCAAGGGAGCTGATCAAGAATTGTCAGTTCCTCAGCAGGGTAGAGAGAAGGCTGTAAAGGGATCTCCTAAGCCCAGGTCTGCTGGTCTGGAGGCAGCAGCTAGGATTAGAGCCAGGGCTCTAGCCCCTAAGAGACCCTCTAGGGCTGAGGATAGACAGGCCAGGCGTAGACAAAAGGCCATAGACAAACAGTTTGACAGGGCAGTGAGAGATTCCAGGATGGCTGAATACAGAGCTACCCCTCAAACTTTGCCTCCTCAAGATGACAGGCAGCCAGACCAACTGGCAGAGAGGCAGTATATGTCGGCCTGGTCTCCTGGGGGCTCAAGTACCCACGATTTGCAGGGTAACCTCCAAATCAGGGCTGAGACCTCTCACAATTTTTCTGAGCCGCCTCAGAGGATCTTGATGATGCCACCTGCAGACCAAGTCTCCAGTGGAGCCAGACCTGTGCCTGCAGCCACCTTTACACCTACAGCAGCTGGCTTACGGCCAGAGGAGACCCAGATGCAAGAAATGCCATCCTTCTTGAGAGTCTGGATATCCCAGACAATAAGACAGGAATTGCAGGCAGAGGTCAACCAGCTGCGCCAGCTGTCTTATTTGGAAACTAACAGAGGAGTCCTGCAAGGGCAGGGGAAGGCTTCTGCAGAACAGCCGATCCACTTCAGAGTGCACTCGGCCTCCCCTTCAGAAAGCAGCCAAATTTATGGCTCCGAGAGGGACCTCCTTCCAGAAAGGGATTTTTTGGATGAGGAGTCGAAAGTAGCAGGTCCCCTCTCCTTTAAGGGCCTTTTCCAGCTGGCTCTTTTCAAGACTCTGCTGGTTAAGGCCAAGAGCACGGCTCATCTCAAAAAGGACACGGTCACTCAGGACCTTCCCACAGAGGGAGAGGATCAGGAGGATTTCCCGTTCACTGAGAAAGCATCTGTGGTGGACGCTGTACCTGTGCCCCAGATGTTTCTGAACCTGATCAAAAAGCAGTGGGAGTCCCCTGGAGTGTACACTCGCCCCAGGGGGTCTGAGTCTACCTTATTTAATGTGGACAAAGACCTTTTGGACATTATGGAAGTGCCAAAGGTAGATGGCCCAGTGGTAACCCTAGCTTCCTCATCTGCCATCCCACCTGATGCGGAGGACGTTTTAAAGACAGAGGACCGGAAGGAGGAGATAGCGCTTTGGAGAGCTCATCAAGCCGACTCCTGGGCCATCAGAGCGTCGACGACTACATCTTTTTTTACTTGGGCCTCTTTGCGGTGGCTGAGGCAGCTATAGGGCAGAATCCCACCTGAGGATCTCAGGGTGCATCAGGACCTGGATAAGATTATAGCTGCAGTTCAATTGACTGCTGATGCCACCCACACGTCAGCCAAATTTTCTTCCAGAGCTATGGCCTCTTCCATAACAGCACACAGGCTTCTCTGGCTAAGAAATTGGCAGATGGACGTCAGAACCAAATGGAAACTGGCGTCGGCTCCCTTTAAGGGACAAAGGCTTTTTGGGGAGGCCCTGGATCCTTTTTTGACAGAAACCAGGACAAGCGAAAGATCCTGCCCTCCCAGGGGAGGCACTTTGATTACAGGTCTCATCCCTACTACAGGAAGCCCTCCTTTAAATAGGGGGAAGCTGGGGCAGGCTTTCCCTGTCAAAGTAGGCCCTTTTTCCAGAGATCCTCCTCTCAGGCCGATAGACAGGCCTTTGCCACCAGAGGGCGTCAGAGGCAAGAGGACAGAAGGTCCTTTAGGGGTTCCAAGAGACCTTTCAGGTGCAACAAGTGATGCCCAAGTCTCATCCCCCATAGGGGGCTGTCTGGGACTGTTCTGGCAGAGGTGGGAACAGACCATGACGGATGTTTGGATCCTGTCAACCTTATGGTTGGGTCTCTATCTAGAGTTTCTCTCCTCCCCTCAAAGAGGGATCTCATGGAATCAGTGATCCACCATCTGCTGGAAATTTGGGCCATCCAGCCGGTTCTGGTGGACCAGGAGAGACAGGGTTTCTATTCAATGTTGTTTGTGATTCCAAAGGCCTCAGGGGGGTGGTGATCCTCAACCTGAAAGGGCTCAACAGACATCTAATCTACCGAAGGTTCAAGATGCACTCCCTCTACTCCATTCTAGAGGGACTGTGGGAGGGAGATTTTTTGGCCTTGGTAGACTTGACGGAGGACTACCTCCATGTGCCCATACACCCCAACCACCATCAGTTCCTGAGGTTTTGCTATGGCAGCCGCCATTTTCAATACAGGCCTGTCATCAGCCCCTCGGACTTTTACCAAGCTCTTGTCAGCGGTAGCGGCACACCTCAGAGCCTTACCCATAAGGATCCAATTCTATTTGGATGACATCCTGATAGCATCTTCTTCCAGACCCCAGGTGGAGAAGGATCTGATGTCAACAATCAGGATTCTTTGAGAGCATGGGTTCTCAGATAAATCTGGACAAATGCCACCTAGTACCATCAATTCAGCTCTTGCATTCGGAGGCTATTATAGACACCTTGGCCGGACAGGTTTTTCTCTCACAGGAGCGTCGAGACAGTATCAGGGAAGTCATGTCGCTGATCCTGTCTTCCAGAGAGGCGCCTATCATCTTGCTGTCTCAACTTCTTGGCAAAATGATATCATGCATCGGGATTGTCCCATGGGCCCGCTTCCACGCCCGAACCCTTCAGTGATTCCTGCTCCCTTACCAGAGGGCGAGCAGGGGTGACTCTCCATTGGTGGCAGTCCCGAGCCATGGATCAGGGATGCTTATACAGGGAACCCCAGAGGATTACCATCACCACCAATGCCAGTCTCTATGGTTGGGGGGCCCACTTGGGAGTCCACGTCACCCAGGGGAGGTGGTCACGAGAGGAGCTCGCCCACAACATAAATTGGCTAGAGCTCAGGGCTGCCCACTTAGCGTTCAAGGATCTAAGGCAGGAGGTGATGGGGAGACATGTTCTTCTCCTCATGGACAATGTGGCTACCAAGGCCCACATAAACCGGCAGGGGGGCACACACTCCAGATCTCTAATGCAGGAGGCAACTCAATTGTGCAGGTGGGTGGAGAGAAACCTGTTGTCCCTACGAGCAGAACATATCTCGGGAGTATCCAACCTGCAGGCAGACTGGTTGAACAGGGCCACGGTTGACCAGTCAAAATGGCGACTGCATCCCAGTCTATTCCAGGAGATGACAGAATGCTTTGGCCGCCTGATTCTGGATCTCTTTGCATCGCCAGAGAACACGCAGCTCCCGAGGTTCTTTGCTCGATTCCCTGCCCAGGGAGCAGAAGGGGTCAACGCTTTCTGGTGCAGGTGGCCCCAGGGACTATTGTATGTCTTCTCCCCCTTCCCCTGATTCGGGGGGGGGGGAATCAGGAAAATACTGATAGAAAGGGCAGAAGTTCTGTTGGTAGCTCCTTACTGGACCAGGTGTCCTTGGTTCGTTGACCTGGTGGGCCTGTCAGTAGCCAGACCCTGGAGAATTCCCCTGCACAAGATCTCCCTCAGCATCCAGATCCAGCCTGGTTTCGGTTGACCATCTGGCGCTTGAGCAGGGAATCTTGAAATGGGAGAAGTTTTCCACAAAGTTCATTCAGACCATCCAGGCGGCCAGAAGACCTTCCACGACCAGGATATATAATGTAATGTGGAAGATTTTCTGCAATTGGTGCGCTAGTCACCAATTGGAATCCACTGTTGTTTCTGTTGCTAAGGTATTAGAGTTCGTGCAGGATGGGTTGGATAGAGTATGGTTATGAGGGATGGTAGCAATTTCTTTATTTTGGAAATCTATCCTTTTAAAAAACACAGCTAATGCACTTACAATACATTGGGAAATTTTAAAAAAATGCAGTGAAGTATGCTGCCTGATTGCAGTTTTAGACACACTAAATCGGGGGGGGGGGGTCAAACTCAATTTCATTGAGAGCATCAGGGTTGTGTGTGGTTTTTTTTTTGGACAAACTTTATTAGTTTTTTTTTTAATTACAATACACAAACAAACAGAACATGGGATGTAGTAACATAAAATATCTTTTCTAAAAGAAACAAATAAACCATCTTGTTTAAAAAGAAGATAATTCCAAATTATCACATTTCTATAATTTAATATATATATATATTTATCTTATCTAATCAACTTCATATCTTTTCCAAACTTCTCTTTATTACTCCCTTTCCTTCTATTTAATCATATTTCTTCTGCCTTGAAGTTATATACTCATTGAATATAATTTCATTAGTGCTCTTCCACATCCTGTCAAACTTAAACAAACATTACACAAAACATAAATACATAAAACTTCTTTTTGGAAAGCGGCTTACCCCGGGTTAACTCTTTTTATACAGACATCAATCAAAGTTTATACTCTCTTAATATACTATCTCATATCTTATTTAACATTCTCTATTTTCCATATATTTTCTCTCTCCTACTCATTCTTTTAATTCTATTTTATTTATTCCATCTCGATTTAAATAATTATATTTGCATCTTTGGTCCGTTTTCTTTCAATCACCTATTTATCCTTTCTATCTAATACAATATTTCTCCTGTAAACACTGATTGAAGTATGACAACTTTTTATCTTTCCCCTAAATAACACTTAAAATAATACATATTTTCCGTACTGATTCTGCTCCATACATTCTAAGTATTACATTTCAGAATAATAAAACAAACAAATAATATTGGATTTAATAAGTAATAATAAAACTTAAAAAAAATGAAAAAGGAATATTAAATTTATAATATAATAAGAACAATGTTTCATAGGAAATTAGATTCTATTATTAATTCTTAAACAATAAACAATAAAAACAATATTTCATAAGAAATTAAACTCTATAATTAAATCATGGCTTCCCTTTAATACATTTTTAACTCATATAATATTTTAATTTTCTAACTCAGCTTCAAATACTAATACATTCTTATGTACTTTTGCAGAATCATTTTTATAAAATTATCTTACCCCTTATCTCTGAAAAAAATTCGTTTTTTAGCATCTTGTTTAAAGCCTTTATAACTTCTCTTTCCTTTTCCCCTTCCTTTCTTATCCATTCTAGCTTTTTGACCCCCCCATCTCTCAAATTTCACTCTCTTAGTTTCTCTTAGTCTCTCTTAGGTTTCCGGTTTTGCGTGGCTTCGGCGGCGGCAGAAATTCGCGACTCTCCGCAATTCCTGCTGCGCTCGCCACCAAGGTGCCCCCTATCCAAATGGGTCTGGGGGATATGGCTGCCCTGTAGAGGCAGCCGAAGAGAGAGGGGATCCGGACAGGGGTTTGGGGGTGTCGCAGACCCCCTCAGCCGGAAAACCCCCTTTTTCCCAAGGTGGTGGAGCGGCGGTCACTAATGGCCGCCACAAAGAAGCCTGCAGCTGGGTAAGATTTGTGCTGGAGGAAGCAGGAGAAAGTGAAAGTGCTGGCTGAACTGGGACAATAAGATCTTAAATACCCTGGAAACTGAATTGCTTGAATTGCTTGAAGGATACATTGTTTCCCAAAGAAGATTGGAAAGCGGCGAAGAAAGCTGTCAAGGGAAAGTTTTTTTTTTCTTCACTCTCCCTTCCCATAGAAATAGCAGACGGAGATCTGGAAAATCTACTTGGGCACTGAAGGTAATTCAATTTGAAATTTAAAGCCAAGGGATAAAGGATTTCTGGACATTGGATTTAAAAACTTAAAATTCTTTCTATTTGTTACAAGGGGAAGGGAAGAGATAAAGACTTATTATTATAAGATTGTACTGAAGGAGACTGCTTTGAGCCTATAAGAACAGGAATAAAAGACATTAAGACTTCTAGAAGATCATCTTGGAACTATGTATTTGAATTCTACCCTAGGAGGTGAAATATAGAAAGAAGAAAGTGCTAAATGAAACTGTTTGCTCTGATTTGGTTTGCTTTGTGACTTTGGGATTTCTGTGATTTTTTTTTTTAAAGGGACTAAAGACATTAGGGTTGTTTCAAAAAAGAAAGAAAGAAAAATGGCATTATCTTTTGAAGGACTACAAATGGAATTTCAAAGACTGAAAGAAGAAGATAAGGGCTCTTCTGGATCTATTTTTTACTTTTTAGAAATGGCGATCTCTACCTATCAAGAAATACGACAAAGCCAGGAAGGCTGGGATGAAGGAGAAGAAGCCATCTTTAATGGACAAACACAAGAAGAAAAGCGGAAGGGGGGCAAGGAAAAGGTGAACTTAAAACTTAAAAAAGCAACCAAGAAAAAGAAAAATGAGATGAAAAAGCGATATGATGTCAGAAAGCAACAGAAAAGAGAAATACAACAGAGAGGGTTGTGTTTAACCTAAGGGGGGCAGGGTGGATGTGGCCAGCTCGATGTCACTCATGCCAGGGGCACTTGTGGTAGCCCATGAGCTCTGCCAATGAAAACAGGCTCCTGAGCTCCATTTTTGGCTGAATTTTTTCTGCAACCCTCTGGAGCTCGGGAGGGCTGCCTCCTGGGAGAGGCACTTCAAGCCAGTCCTTCACTGTTTTCAGGACAGCCC
This sequence comes from Notechis scutatus, assembly GCF_049901735.1. Classification (NCBI taxonomy): domain Eukaryota; kingdom Metazoa; phylum Chordata; class Lepidosauria; order Squamata; family Elapidae; genus Notechis; species Notechis scutatus. The sequence goes on along the minus strand of NC_142011.1, from coordinate 91,031,518 downwards.
CACAGGCCAGATCTAAGCACCCTTCAGGCCAGATCTAAGTACCCCACGGGCCAGTTTTGCCCCACAGGCCTTGAGTTTGACATCCCTGCACTAAATTAACTTAAATTATTTTTTAAAATCTGATAGCAATCATATTGGCATCCTAACTTGCTGACTAGTTTCCACTGCAACAAAAATTACCTGCAGTTTTCAACCTGAGATTATCACAATGATAGTTGAAATTCTTTTTCTATTCCAACGTTTTTTCAATTGTGCCTGACAGTCTTAAGTGCTAGTACTATTAGTAACATGTTAAGTGAAAGAAGATCGAAGCCCATGCCTAGTGTTTATTTATTTTAATATCACATACATTTTTAGGCACACCCATTGTAGTTTTAAAACCTGACCACCTAAATTACATTTTAAAAATAAAATTAAATATGTGCCTAGTGGTAAAGCGGAAAATCTGGAAAGTTAAATTCCCATCTTTATATGATACCCATGATTTGATAAAGAATATATAAACTTTAATTCTTCTTATAGAAACTTTCTTAATAATACCAGGGAGCCTAAAATACCCTGAAGATATAAACACAAGAATCCCTCTAAATTCTCTCTTGGAGAGGGAAAGATCTTTCCTTACGTGCTTGTGGGATTTTTAATTACCTATTTATATCAATATCGCTCTGCAATGACAAATGTTAACAACTACAAATATCAGTGTTAATAACTACAGACAACTACAGACCACAAATATTTTGTTAACAACTACAAATATTTTTTTTTCTTAGAATAATTGCTCCTAGATTTTTCAAGAAATTCCAACAGCATGTAAAACCTTAACTTTTGATAATTTTCAATAGACAGAATCAAAAGAGGGTATATGAGATTATTCAAGGTAATTGGGAAATCTGATAGTTTACCAAGCATTTACACTATCTAAAAAATGTACTGTGAACACTGTCCGCAATTATCAATCAAGCAGATAATAATAAAAATAATAACATATAATAATAATTTGTGTTCGTCAGCGGCCACATGTATGCCCAACATGTCATTTGATTTCATGGTATGTCAGGGCCCATGTTCTAATACCCAATTAAATATAGGAGATGATAAAGCATATTTTGATCAGTTTTATAACACATCCTGATATATATTTCATTTATAATAAACCTCACCAAAAGATTAGAACAATTCCTTGCATTCCAATTTAAAAAAGATTGAAATCCATATTTGATCATTATTAATTTTTTTGATCCATAACAAAGGACTTTGTCTACATCCAATGAATTTACTGTTGCTAATGTATATCTAAAATATCTATCAGATAAACCTAGATTGCACAGGAAGAACAATAAAAAGTAATTTACTATATAATTCATGTGCCAAAGTCAGCTTCAAAATTAAGGCATCAACATTAACAAACAAATCAGGTGTTCACTTGCACATCCATTCAAAGCTATACCAGCTTTCAAAATCATTTATCTGAGCCTTATTAAAAGCAACTGGTCTGCATAATGGCAGTCATAACATGTGCTGTTATGTCAGGCACAATGGAAAATAAGTTATTACTAGGATGAAAATATAAACCAGAAGATCTCATAGAATGCACGGGACAGAAATGTGAAAATAAATAAATTCAGTTACTTTACAGCATTTAGATGAAAAGGGGAAATTTCATCCTAGCTTCACACATTATGCTAAGGAATAATATGCCTTGCTTTGTTTTTCCTCTGTGTGTTGCTTGAACATTGTGTATGTAATGAATGACATAAGGTTTAGTATTTAAATGTAATGGCATAAAGCAGACAGGGGAGTGACAGCTTCTTCCAGTAACTTAAAATTTGTATGGGTGTAGATAGAGATATTTCTTGAGAAGGATAATGGAGGGGGCTTTGCTGCATCAGGTCTCACAATCTGAGTGAGGAACTTGTGATTCTCCAAGGGCTGCTGGACTCAAACCCCTATTAGTCCTGACCAGTAAGCCTTTTAACCAGAGTTAATGAAAATTTCAGCCTACAGATTTACCATCTGTGTTATAAATCATCTTGAATTTATTAAAGAAAGTTTAATCCTGACAGCATATCTGCCTTAAATATCAATCAATAATCAAAGTTGCTAGGAGATAAGTAACACTGAGCAGTTGGATATAAGCTGTACATTATGTGAAACGTATATTGTGTTTCTTAGGATCAGTGGTACATTGAGTGCATATAAAGCCCACAAGTGTTCGATGTAAACAGCTGTTTGGTAACTTAAGCCCCAGTTTTCAGAAAATTTGGCCCTATATCTGGTACATTTATTTATCCAACTTTTCTACTCTGATGAGTTAAAAGAATCATTAAGTAGATGATAAAATATACTGTATTTCAAGCAATATATTTGTATCAACTCTTTGAGTATCATTTAATGAGTCATTTCTTACCCATCCCATTATATAAGAAAATGCATGGTACAAGTAAATCTAGCAGCAGGTTGTTAAGCACTTACTAGTCAATAGGCAAAGGTAAATAAAAAAAAGAAAAGAAAGTCTTCTTTATGCAATTTTGCAATCTGGATGATCAAATTCTGTAAAATCTAGTTTTAAATCCTGGATGATAATCAATGTTGGCAGAAGGAAAGCTAAACTTTATATAATTTTGAATCAGCCGGTGCAATCCTCTCCTGGAATCACATTACTCTGTCTACAAGGAAAAAAACTACTGTAGAATCCATTGAAGTGAACCGATATACAGTATGTATGTATGTATGTATGTGTGTGTGTGTGTGTGTGTGTGTGTGTGTGTGTGTGTGTGTATATATATATATATATATATATATATATATATATATATATATATATATATATATATATATATTGACAAAAAGGAAACTCACAACAAGAGACAGCTGTTATATATTTAGAGCAAAGAAACTTTTTAGCATTATTGCTCCAGTCTGATTCTTAAACTAAGTGATGAATATGACACTTCAGACTGAGATATATAAATGTACAGAACTGCACATGCATGAACACACCTTTGATGATAATTTGGCTCTTGAACAACTGGTTGTTCTCCAGAGTGTAATGTTGGCACAGTGCTTCTTCAGCCCTTTGCAAATTTGGGAAGACATAAGCCAAATCATTTTTATGTTTCTTTTTACGTTTTTGTCCAAAGCCTGGAATATGAAATAGCTCCTCAGATATTATTTTCAATGTTGTTTTTGAATTCATGTTTGAGCAGCAAAATTGTATGGATGGAAGTCTGCATTCCTGGAAAATGCCATGTATGTTGACATGGTATCCTTTATACCTTCAGGACAATGTGAAAATCCTTTTGTATCAGTGTTGACTGGAGATCAGTGATGAGACTGGGAAACATCTGACATTTTCTTGGCTAATTTTAATTTATGAGAAGATTAGAGAGCTCCTCTTTATAAGTGAATAATTATCCCATTTTTCCTTTAATGAAATTGTCAGTATGTCTTTGTATGTCATGCTAGCTTACCTCTGAGAACAACGGGTTTGGTGAGAGAGCTAAAAAGTGCATGACAACATTCACATTCTTATTAGAAATACCTCTGAGAAAATAATTAGAGTGAATCAAATTGATTGCAAATGGGGAATACACTAATGAACTCTTGACTTAGACCATGAAGATGGAGATGTCATTTATAGGAGTCAGCATCACCACTCTGGGCCTGTAGTATTACTATTATGGTCTGTCACCTCCTCTGAATGATGACTTTGATCCTTCCAAAGTGGGCCTGCAAGATATTAAGATAGTTACATTACAAATTAAAAAATATATATCCAGGGAAATTTATGGATTTTCCCACCCTTGCTGGTCCAGTAGGATTGAGTTCAGATTGGAATCCTTTGTTAAAACAAGAGCAATGTTGATTTACCTTGATCAAGACAACTAGATTTATAGCAACTTTCCTTTCAGCTGAAAGGCAGACAGGTTCTGAAATGAATATTACACAGGAGACAAACTATCCTATTAGATGAGTTAAATTGCCCTATGGCTCTTCTGAATATGTGCTTAAAAGAGAAAGATGGGAAGCTAAAAGGAGGCTCTTAGTCACAGGAGAATTTGGAGTGCAAAAGCTATTCAGGTTTGGAAAAGAACTCAGGAGAGTAGAAATGTTTTTAAGTCCCCAGAGGATGTTAGCTTGGAAATTGCATCCTGCAGATTTGCACATATATCAAATATTGGATGTGCTAGGATACTCTTGACTAGCTAATAGCTGAAGGTTTGCTGAGACAACAAAACCAGGGCACTATGGATATGTTAATGGATGTATGCATTTCTTGAGGTATTTTAATGTGTTAAATTAAAGAGCTTTGTGACTTTGTCTACGTGGAGAGTTTATTGTTGCATGAGGACATTGTATGGATCATAATAGTGATAACATGTTTGCCTCCATTATGACAGCTGGATAGATGATACATTCACTTAAGCTACGAAAATGACTACAGTCACAATAATATATGTAACAGATAATTCCCCACTGTAGAAAAGTTTAATGGATTCCTGAATAAGTCCTTAAATTACAGTAATTTATGTCGGTTTCTGTTCTAACCCACTTGAGGTCTTGATTGCTCTTTTTCTGAATCTGCAATGTTATATTCAGGAGGAAATATTGCAGCTGGTGCACTATTGTAATACTACCTGGAAGGGAAAATTAAAGCCCCCCAAAGCCCACTCAGCTTTCCTGGCCCCTACTAGAAATACAGTGATTTAAGGGGAAAGGTGTCTATTACTTCCAAATGCCCATGAAGTATGAAGGCATGACAATGCAGTGATATATGTCATTCGTGCAATGCTAACAATGTACACTTTCTATCATTGGCATCCTATGCATAATTAGATAATATTCTTACATAAATTATGGAACTCACTATAGATTCATAAAATTAAGATAAAATTTATTTCGATTGCTTCATATGCAACACACCCATTATTTTAGGAGAGGGGTGCTTGGGAGGTAATCCAGTCCATTGTATCTTTAGTCTGGTAAATGGGGGCCTGACAAACCAACCCTTTCACTCCACCATGGCTTCTGATTTTCTGAAGCCCTCTTTCCGTGAATTGCACCAAACACATAAATGTTTTCTTCTTGAAGAAAATCATTGGATACACCAGCCTATACAATAGGAGAACTGCATGCTGATTTAGCCTTACAAGAAGTATTTTAATTCATTACAAGACTCTATAATGTCAAGGTGCATTCAGTTGTGAATCCAGGTGATCAGAACAGAAACCTTCACTTCAATAGGGCAAACTTCTTATAAGTATTTTCACAGATTAACAGCTGCTTTAGTACTGAATGAGGAGGGAAGTTGTTAAGCACCAGCTGTGGAGTCCATAAAAACATCATGAAAGGTCACCCATGAATATCTCTGATCTGGGAGTAGAAATGTCCATAGGTTCATAGTGGCTTTTCAAATTCAAATGGCCCAAGGAACCTTCTTCTGACAAAGGCTATTTAATATGATTTCATATTGTACGAAATCAGATCAAATTTCTGCTCCTATGTGCATATGGTAGATTTATTTTTTGTGCTAATGAATAGGCCAATTGTAAATTTTCTTACACTGGGGGTCATGTGTTTCCAGGTACAGGAAGCTTCATAATCTTATTCTATTGCGTTAAAGCAATCCTCTTAAGCTGAAAGCCAATTAGTTGACTTTGAGCTAGTCACTATCTCTTAACCATAATAAAAGTATTATTAATAATATTATTATTGAATAATAGATGAAGAAGATTTTAAAGTTCAAACTTGGTGGAGAAAATACCATAAAGGTAATGAACAACTGGGCAATTTTAGGCATTGGATACACAGCTGGAATAATGGACAGAACTCAAGCAGAACGAAGAGTCCTAGATAGGAAGACCAGAAAAACAATGACAATGAATCATGCCCTTCACTCCTGTAGTAATGTTAATAGGCTCTACTTACCACAAAAATAAGTGGGTGTGCACCTGCCACACAACATTAACCATTGATAAGGAAGACAAAAACATATGGATAGTGGAAGTTGTAGTATCCAGAGACAACATAATAGAAGAGAAGGAATTGGAAAAAAAATCACACAATACAAAAACATGCAAATTGTAATAGAACTATAGTACTATGTGTGGCAAAAGAAAGCAAAAACAGCACAAATAGTAATAGGTCCCTTGGGTCCCTCAAACATCTGAAATGCCACTTGAATATCAGCATTGGGCATCAGCATTGTTAAAATCACCACAAGAAGTCCTCAACTTACAACAGTTAACTTAGTGGCCGTTGAAAGTTACAATGGCACTGGAAAAAGTGACTTATGACCATTTTTCACAGTTATGACCTTTGCAGCATCCCCATGATCATGTGATCAAAATGCAGATGCTTGGCAACTTGTTCATAATTTTGACTGTTCCAAGCTCATTGTCAGCATTCCGGCAAACCTCCATTCCAATCATAACTCTGAGACAAACATATCTCAAAAGTACCTTTCTTAGAATAGCACCTGGCACATCTGTGGAATCCCAAACTGAAAGGTTTTGGACTTCCCACAATTCCCAAGCTGCAAATCCGTTCCCCCTTGGCCATCATTACATCACGTGGCCCAATCACGATCCATCCAAAAGTAAGATCCTTTATTCATCCTGCACCATACCCAATGACCTTGAACTAACAAAAGAATTTTATTTTGTCTACTTAGAGCTACTCAATTGAATCCACCCCCCTCCCACTTGTGGCAGCGTGGAAATGGCTTTCAGAGCTGACACTCATGTGATTCCCCTTTTTGTGACCTTTTCAGAAGCCAAATCAATGGGGAAGCCATTGACAACTGGGTTACTAACTTATCAACTGCAGTGATGCACTTAACAACTGAGGCGAGAAAGGTCATCAAATGGGGCAAAACTCACTTAACAAATGTCTCGCAGAAATTTTGGGTTCAATTGTGATGGTAAGTAAAGGACTACCTATATCAATAAATTGCAAAAGGCAGCTTTACTTGGAACAGCTTATATTCTGTGCTGATACCTTCACCATCATCAAACAACAACATCTGCTTCTAACAGCCCTTGGGAAGGAGTCAGTAGGTGAACAAACATGCCAAATCCAGTCTAAACATCTGGCTGACTGCAACCATAATAATAGCAGGAGCTACCTTCAGGAATTAGATAGCACAAGTAAACCCACTGCATCAAGGAATCATTTCAAAAATTGCTTTCACACTCCATATCTGCCTCAGTGTTAATGTGATCTGCATATAGCATTGTGCTGCTATCTTGCCCTTATGATTTTGCATGAAACGTGTGCTTCTAAAAAAGGTAATTGAGAACTCTCTAGACTGTTGTACAAAAGCTGAATCCACACTCCTCTGAGGTCTAATGTGTTCTTCATCTGGCAATGAAGCTGAATCAAAATAAATTAATGCTTAAAGGAGCTTTGCAGATTAACTCAAGATTGCTCATTTTAAGGACTTTTTGGTGAGGAAGAATATAAATGGCATAATTCAGGGACTCAGTTTCTGCTCTCAAAGTTAATGAAATGTTGGGCTCTCTTGACAGCACTTAAATGAATATCTTTTTCAATAGGTGACTCCCTGGCCACTTGAATACTCCTTATGAAATCCTGTAAGAAGAGCGAGCATCAAAGACCATGGGTTATATTTTATTACCTGGGCAATTGTTTAATGATTAACATTTTTGAAGCAATCCATGACCAACAACTCTGGAAGATTCTAATAAATGTCTTCCTACTGAGATATGAAGTACCTGTAGAGAGCAGAGTTGAGGAAGAATTTGAACTCAGCCTATGAACTACCCTCACTCAGCAAGCCTAGTGCCACGGGTCACCACAATTGCTTGAGAGAAGACAAAATTATAGCAAATCACTACTTCACACAAAGTTCAGGAGTTTAGATTGAAAGAAAATATACAGAGGAAAGACTGAGGTTCTAACAAATGCTTCTTTGTATTAAAACAAGATTATGAAAGTCTCATCAAACATAAGCCCAATGGAGATCAGTGGTATATATTCCCAGCTAAATTCTGTAGGTTGGAGATGGTTGGTGAAGTGATAGAGAAGGCACCAACTGCTGCTTTGCTCCAAATCCTTGGATTTTTAGTATATATTTAATCCTTTGTAATTTTAATCTGCCTTTATGTTTATAATAGTTTTACAACTATTTTATTACATTGTAATTTTCCCAGTTTACCTCAAACGGAGGGATAGGCAGCATATAAATCTAATAAATAAAATAAAATATACTTCAATTTGGAGTCTAAGAAGTTATTCTTCCCAGGAGAGCATCTTGTATTTTTGGTGTAATTTTGTAAAAGCCATGCACATTTTGGAATTCAATAAATGGATAAAAATAATTATTAACTTTCTCATTATATGCTACCCAAATTAAAGCATGAGGCTAAGAGCAACTTTCACAGGAAAAAAAATGGTCTAACTTTTTATCTGGCAGAATAATGTGGAATAATCCAGATTTGGTGAAACATACTGCTTCACTTCAGATGGAATATTGGCTAATTGATTAAAGAATAAAAATAAGAATAGAGTAGAATAGAGTAGAATAGAATAGAAGAGAAGAGAAGAGAAGAGAAGAGAAGAGAAGAGAAGAGAAGAGAAGAGAATTCTTTATTGGCTAAGTGTGATTGGACACACACAAGGAATTTGTGTTGGTGCAAATGCTGTCAGTATAAATAAAAGAAAAGACATATTCATCATGAGTAAAGAATCATAAGGTACAACACTTAATAATAGTCATAGGGTACAAAAAGCAACCAATCATACTAGGAAACAGTCAATATAAATCGTAAGGGTACTAGCAACAAAGTTACAGTCATACAGCCACAAGTGGGAGGGGATGGGTGATAAGGAGTGATGAGAAGATTAATAGTAATAGCAGTGCAGACTTTGTAAATAGTTGGAGAGTGTTGAGGGAATTATTTGTTTAGCAGAGTGATGACGTTCAGGAAAAAAATGTCCTTGTGTCTAGTTGTTCTGGTGTGCAGTGCTCTATAGCCTCGTTTTGACAGAAGGAATTGAAATAATTTATGTCTGGGATGAGAGGGGTCTATAAATATTTTCACAGCCTCTTTTTGACTCATGCAGTATACAGATCCTTGATTGAAGGCAGGTTGGTAGTAATTGTTTTTTCTGCAATCCTAATTATCCTCTGAAGTCTGTGTCTGTCCTGTTGGGTTGCAGAACCAAACCAGACAGTTATAGAGGTGTAGATGACAGACTTAATAATTCCTCTGTAGAACTGTATCAGCAGCTCCTTGGGCAGTTTGAGCTTTAGTTTAGTTTAGTTTAGTTTTACTTTATTGTCATTGCACCTCATACAATGAAAACAAACTCCATCTTCAGTGCACATCATGACCATGACCATGAAAATAAACACAAACACACATCCTTCATCCTTCACACATTGAACCGGAAACCCCCAACACCACACCAACACTGCACTATACAGCAGAATTCAAAAGAGCTACTGCCCTGGGATAGAAGCTGTTTTTCAGCCTATTGGTCCTTGTTTTTATCATTCTGTACCATCTGCCAGATGGTAATAGCTCAAAAAAAAGGGTTCCCAGGATGAGATGGATCTTTGAGAATGTTTTGAACTTTCTTAAGGCAGAGAGAGTTATAAAGCTCTTCCAAAGAGGGGAGAGGGCAACCAATGATCTTCTGGGCAATTACATTAACCCTCTGGAGTGCTTTCCTATCTGTCACTGTGCAATTGGCAAACCATACAGAGGTGCAGTATGTTAAAATGCTCTCTATGGTGCAGCAGTAGTAGGTCACCAGCAGTGTCTCATTCAGTTGTTGTTTTCTGAGAAGCCTCAGGTAGTATAATCTCTGCTAGGCCCTTTTGACCAGGGCTGCAATGTGAGCACCCCAGGTCAGGTCTTCTTTTAGGGTAACACTCCGAAACTTAAAACTGGCCACTTGCTCCACTCGGTCTTCATTGATAAGAAGGGCTGGATGTCTGATCTGTTCCTTCTATAATCCACTATAAGCTCCTTGGTCTTATTGGTGTTGAGGAGCAAGTTGTTGTCTCCACACCATGAAAGCAACCAGTCCACCTCATCTCGGTAGGCAGACTCATCCCCCCTGGAGATAAATCTCACCACTGTTGTATCATCTGCAAATTTAACAATAGTATTACTAGTGTGAGTGGGAATGCAGTCATGCACATAAAGAGTATAGAATAAGGGACTCAACACACAACCCTGTGGTGTACCAGTGTTAAGAATAAGGGCTGAAGAGGTATGATTACCTAATCTGACCCTCTGTGAAGGGCCAGACAGGAAATCCACAATCCAAAGGCAGATTGAATTAGAAAGCCCAAGGTCCAGAAGTTTAGACACTAGTCTGTGTGGAAGAATTGTGTTAAACGTAGAACTAAAATCCACAAAAAGCATCCTCACATAACCCTCCCGCTGTTCTAGATGAGTCAGAGCAGTGTGAAGAGTGATGGCTATAGCATCCTCTGTAGATCTATTTTTTCTGTATGCAAACTGGTGTTTATAAAATGTATGCAGAAGACCAGAAATGATGTGCCAGCAGACCAATTTCTCAAAGCACTTCATGATGATAGGAGTGAGTGCCACTGGTGTGTAATCATTGAGGTTATTGATAGGGAACTTCTTTGGCAGAGGAACAATGGTGGAAGCCTTCAAACAAGATGGAATAGTGGATTGGGATAAAGACTGATTGAAGATCCTGGTAAAGACTCCAGCCAACTGATCAGCACAGTCTTTAAGCACTCAGCCAGAGATACCATCAGGACTGGCAGCCTTTCTAGGGTCCACAGCCCTCAGAATGCTCCTCACCTCCTGTTCCTCCACAATGAGGTGGCAGCTACAATTGGCTGGTAGTTGTGTTTTATCTGTCTCTGATATCTCCACTTCAAAGCGAGCAAAGAAATGATTCAGTTCCTCTGCCAATGAAGCATCCCCCTCAGCAGGTTGATGGTTTGTAATTTGTTGAATCCCTTGCCGCACCTGCCTCATGTTATTGCTATAAAAATTATCCTCAATCTTCCTCTTATAATCAGTCTTGGCCTTCTGAATATCTTTCTTCAGATTAGCTCTGGCAACACTGTATCTTGCCCCATCATCGGACCTAAAGGCCTTGGTCCTGTCATGCAAGAAGCGCTGGACTTCCTTGGTCATCCAGGGTTTCTGATTGGGATAGATCCTAATACATTTATCCACAGTGATAGTATCTGTGCATTGTTTGATATAGCACAGAACAGTTGCAGTGTGCACCTCTAGGTCAGGGTGGTAAAAGATATCCCAATTTGTGTTCTCAAAACAATCCTGAAGTTGTTGGGAAGCATCTTCTGGCCAAGATTTCACTGTCTTTATTATAGGCAGAGCCCATCTCCTAAGAGGGATATAAGCTGGTGCTAAAAGCAGTGACATATGGTCTGATTGTCCCAAATGTGGTAATTGTATAACCTTATAGCCATCTTTGATGTTGGTATATACTTTGTCCAATATGTGTGCTCCTCTAGTAGCACGCTTAACATGCTGATAGAATTTAGAGAGCACTTCTTTTAAATCAGCTTGATTAAAGTCCTCTGCTATGATATGCACAGCATTAGGATACTTATTCTGCTGATTACTAACAGTTATACAAGAATCCCAAAGCCATGGTAGTATTGGCATCAGGTGGGGTATAGACTGCAGTAATCAAAACTACACTGAATTCCCGTGGAAGATATATGGGTCTACATTTAAGTGGCATATACTCCAGATCCATGGCGCAGTGGCTGTCTACAGTCTTTGTATTGATACACCAGCTTTTGTTCACATAAAGGCTTAAACCTGCCCCTTTGATCTTGCCAGAATCTCTACTCCTGTCCTGCCGGTGAGCTATGTAGCCTTCCAGCTCAACAGCTGCATCTGGAATGAGTGAATGAAGCCAAGTTTCTGTGATTAGCAAAACACAGCAGTTCTTGATGAATTTAGTCTTTGCAATCTGTAGCCTTAATTCATCCATTTTGTTAGTCAGGGATCTTGCATTGGTAAGAAATATACTTGGAATTGAAGGCTTGTGTGGAAACTTAGTCAGACTAAAGAAAACCCCAGCATGGCATCCTCTCTTCCTCTTCCTGTTCTTCTTTCTCTGCCTCTTCCTCCTTCCTACAAGGAAAGTGATCCAAGGCTTCCCCCAGGGGCCTAGCTGCCTCCTTCGGTATGTTATGAGAATATATAAAATCATCCATAATAGCCTTTTCACATTTCAGTCCAATTTGTAACAAGGCTTGCCAATTATAGATACTCCTTGCCCCACAGGATTCAGTCAAGGAAAGGATCCAAAACACACACAGAATCATACACACCATACACTGAAAGAAGGAGTGGTTAGCCGCATCATCCATGTGTGCAGCCATCTTGAAAAAATAGTTGGTGCAGAAAAAACATTTTTTGCTGTGCTTTTATGATGATGTTTTTGATGTTAGGTATCCATTTTAGATCATGTGATATGATAGAACCTAGAAATTTGAAGGTCTCTACTGTTGATACTGTGCTGTCTAGTATTGTAAGAGGTGGTAGTTTGGAAGGGTTTCTTCTAAAGTCTACCACCATTTGTACAGTTTTGAATGTGTTCAGTTCCAGATTGATCCAGTTACATCACGAGGCAAGTTGTACAACCTCCTGTCTGTATGTGGATTCGTCATTGTCTTGGATGAGACCAATCACTGTTGAATGCCAGCAATTCTGTAAGAAGAAAGCTAATACCTCATTGTGCTGGGTTTTTATGTGAAGAGATAGACTCAACCAAAGGAAGTTTCAAAAAGATTATTCTTCTGGCTGATCTCTCTGTTGCATATGGAGACACAGCCCAGGCTATTTTACAAATGTTTAATTTAATTTTGGAATACTCAGGCAAACCAACCTGATCTACATAATCAATTGTAAATCAGTCATTCAGTCCTTTTCTAATTTTTTTTTTTTTGAATGACCAAATCCAGTATCAAAATACATGCAGGGCAAATGTATTTAAACATATGTATTAAATGGTTTTTTTAAAATATATTTAAGAATTAAAAATAACCTGCTTAATGCAGAACAGGATAGAACAAATTCATGGGTGAACACATGCAAACTGGAAGTGAAATGAAAATGAGTGATTTCCCCATGCCAGACTGCTTTAGAGAGGAAGTTAATTGTGATCATTATTCTACAGGATAACTGTGATATGTATATGAATATGTATGTGCAAGAGCATTGTGAATATGTAGAAGTAATAAAATATCATTCCCACAGACAAGGGGGTTTAGCTTTTTCAGAAACTGGTTCAGCCTCCCTGGCAGCCTTTTAAAAGCCAAAATATGCCAGGAAGGTTGTATGGCAGATAATTCTCTGTGCCCAACCAAATCTTCAAGGAGGATGCTTATTACAGATCAAAATAAGATTGGTAATAAAATAAAAATAAGATGTCTCCTTAGAGACAGCTTCCACTTTAAATTAATCTCTAGGATTAACTGCAGATGGCTCTAAATAACAGTATGAATCTGATTAAGATTTCACACAAGTGATTTAAGGGGAAAAGGAAAGGAAAGATTAAGCAAAGACGAAAACGAAAAGGAAGAGTCTCTGCAGTTTTGAGAAGTCAAAGCCCTTTTCTTATTTTAATGGAGATGACAAAACCAAGTCTAGGGTGAAGCCTCTGAAGATGTATTCCTGATGGAGCTAGTACAATGACTTTGGAAGATTATGGGAAGCTTATAATAGGATGCTTATAATTGACCAGAGCTTCATTTTATATTCTCAAATTAGTTAGACTGGACATTTCAACCACTGCTGCATTTTGGGACTGTATTTTGATTCTTTTGTGTTTTACAGTCAGAAGATTTACAGATCTATAGGCTATCTCGGGTTTAGACTTTCTTGTTCTTATCTCATTGATGGATCTGTTGACATGGGAACAGGAATACAATAATTCTCCAAGATCCAGAGATTTGAACTTGGGTACATGGGAAATCAAACTTATGAATAGTCTGAAAAAGGGAGAGACACATCTATCAGACAAATTTGGGGCATGCAAATTGGACACTGGTATATAATAAAGTTTATATATACCAGATTCCCATTTACTTTCTTGAAAAGTTTCAAAACCAAATTGAAATAAATTCTCCTTGGGGCACAAGTAGGTAGTTCTATGCTTGCAAGATTACATACGCTACACAAATGCACATTTTTAAAGGAGTATACATGTATACTGTGGTTAATATCAAGCCACATACATCAGACTATCTGCTGCAAATTAGAATATGCAGTAAGTTTTGAGATGCCCTCTGTCCACTTTGAGGGTAAGAGGGAAATATATCCTTTGGCACATAGGTAAAGACAGTTTCCCCCAACCCCTTTCTTTTGTTAGGAAAATAAATAAATAATACCTCTGCTTATCCTAAATTTAGAGAGACAACTATAGAAGAAACTGAAGGAAAAAATGTGAATCAAAGCGGGGAGGGGAAGGGGTGTCTTAAATGTAAGCAGAATGATAAATGATAAAAAAGCCTCTTAACACAACCAGAAAACAGGCTTTTCTGGAGCCCCAGGCTTGGACACAAAATCATATTTTCAAGGTCTTGCAAAAGGCCAGCAGGATCCAGGCTAACTTGATCTCCAGAGCAACGATGTTCCAAAGGGCATGGACAATGGCAAAAAAGGATCTCCTTCTGGGATCCACTAACCAGGGGTCTTCAAACTTGACAGCTTTAAGACTTGTGGACTTCAACTCCCAGAATTCTTCCTCTAGTCATGTTAGCTCAGGAATTCTGGGAGCTGAAGTCCATAAGTCTTAAACTTGCCAAGTTTGAAGACCCTTGCACTAACTAATACTTTCTAGCTGATGGTCCCCAAAGCATATCCTTACTGCTGGATTGGACAGGAAGGGTAGAAACACCTTGGAAGAAGTGGTCCATATGTAACCTGGCTCCAAGTCATGAGGGGTTTTAAAGTGACTATTAGCACCTTGAATTGAATACACAAACACACTTGAAGCCAATGTGGCTTGTGGGACAGTGGTCTCATATGCACCAATTATTCTGCACCCGTGGAAGCTTCTGAATACTCTTCAGGGGTAATGTAGGAGAAGGTGTGTCAGAAGAACCTGGGGTGGAGTGAAAAGGGAGATCAGCCTAGAATCCCTACATGGCCACAAAGGAACAAAATTCAACCTCTGTTGAGTGCCGTTAACCCTAGCTAATTCTAAGCAGGTGCCAATCATTAGTTGAGACGATGAATCATTAGTTGAGAAGATGAATCAGTTTTAGCAATAAAATAGCCAATTAAATTTCACATATGGACCAGGTCTTTCACACCTGACAGGCAGCCTCCATATAGAGCATACATAGCATGTTCCGAAATCCAGAAGTAAATGCTGATTTCCAGCCCCCCCCCCCAAAAAAACGCTGTAAATTCTGATCACATGACCGCAGGGCTCTGTAAATGGTTGTAAATGCGGACTACTTTCCAAGTGCTGACTAGCCAAATGTCAGCGTAGGGGTCCCCCAACATTAAAACTTCAAAAATGGGATCATAAGTAGTTTTTCAGGGGGTTTAGAAGTGATATTCAGCAGGTTCTGACCAGTTCTGGAGAACCAGTAGCGGAAATTTTGAGTAATTTCAGAGAAGTGGCAAATACCACCTCTGACTGGAGACTTTACAGTATTCTTCCCCTGCCATGTCCACCAAGCCATGCCCACAGAACCGGTAATACATTTTTTTGAATCCCACCACTGGTGGGGGGGGGGCTATCATAAATTTGAATAGTTGCTAATAGCACTAACAATTAGATGTAGATATATATCCCGCTTCATGGTGCTTTACAGCCCCTACTAAGCTGTTTACAGTGGTTTACATATCTCCCCCAATCTTGGTCCTCATTTTACTGACCTCAGAAGGATGGAAGGCTGAGTCAACCTTGAGCTGGTGAAGATTGAACTCCTAGCAGTGAGATAAATTAGCCTGCAATTCTGCATTCTAATCACTGCACCACCATGGCTAAGCAACTGGAACTTAGTCAAGGCTACCTGTATTCCTCCCAACCAGATTGGGCAATCTTTAAGGATGCTGGGAGTTGTTGGACAGTATTATTGTCAACCTTCCCTGGTTTACAATGTTAAATTTAGGCACTTTTAACATGTTTTAAAACTTCCTGATTAATACAAATTGAACAATTCTGTTTCTCTATATTCTTAATTTATTTTGGGAAGAAGGCAAAGGAAGTTATGTCAGATAATGTATCATAATTGCACTTTAGCGTGAGCATTGAGATGTTCCCTTTACTGACATTTTTTAAGAGAACAAGATAATTGTATGGTGTAATTCTATCTCTGGTTTTCTAAAGTCTCCACCTCCTTTCTTCCACTGTCTCTTAGTTTTCGAACTGCACCTATCTTTGGACAAAGACTGTTTTGAACAGTGTTGTAGAATATGTAGCTACATATATACTGGAGTAATAACGGTGAAGTGGTGCTCCACATCTCTTTTCTTAGATAGTTGCTTGTAGTGGTTTACACTTCAAACCAAATGAGGGGGACTTGGGAATTCTCAACTATCATCTCTAGCATCAGTTTTTTTGTTTAAAGTCCTTCAGTTTAGCGTTTGCAGCAGGAAGAGAAATGGAGTCTTTTATGCATACAATATTTATTTTTCATTCTCTGTGGTTAAACTTTCTCTCAAATGTAGTTTCAGGCAGTAACATTTGAAACATTGTTCTACTGGAATTCCATTCTGATCAGTAGCAAAAGCCACTTAGCAAATAGTTTTGTAAGGTTTTTGTTTTTGTTTTTTTAGCCTGGGCATGAAATGATAATGGGGAAGTTTTTAAAAACCCTTCTAGGCAATTGTTTAGCATTGGGGCCTTATTATAAAACACATTGGCAACTTTAGCTATTTTCACTATAGATTATGATGCAACTGCTCCAAGAGAGGGGATGTTTTTCATAGTTTCACACTTTCTATGCAGTAATAACAAAAAAGAGTTCAATGTAATAATTATGTGGATTATTATATGTGTGATTCCTGTTACAGTAGTCAGTTATTTGTCTGTCTTCTGACTTTTGCCATACCTCCATACATTCCATCTGCAAGTCATTCATAACAGACATTGAATTCAACCCACATTTTCCCTACTTTGTTGGAAGACATATTCAACGTGTTGTTGTCTATATACTTGTAAGTCTAGAACCAGCAGAAAGATCTTTAAATCATTCTTTCCAACTGGGCTCATCAATAATTGAAGGCAGAGACTGCAACCATTCAGCCTACTTTACTAATTTGCCAATAACTGAGTTTGTTGCCTCTCCCAAAGTATAAGAGTCTAAGCCAAGGTTCTTCAAACTTGGCAAGTCTTAAAGCTGTGAAGTTTGAAGATTTTGGTCTAAGCTTTACTGACATATATTGTTTGCATTCTTCTGCTGGTTTCTAAAGTGTTCTTCCTGGTAGGAGGGTGATTGCAAGGGAAGAGTAAATTAGAGAATAATTAGCAAATGTCTCAGATGCTTTCTTGGTGGAACTAAGTTCAGGAAAGTAGATGAGTGCAGCTACCTACAACTGCATCCTCCCGCTCATTCAAAGCTCCTTCACTTATCTCTCTCTCACAATCTTTTCCTTCTTTTCTTTTCTAAAAGTGTCTTCATTTACCTTATGGATATCCTCCTTGCATTTTTCTGGCTGTCAGCTATGTGGCATTTTAATTTTCAGCATAACATATTGTGATAAAGTGACAGGGTATGGGTGGTTTAATTATTGAATGAGTTTTCAGTTCAGGTTCTCCAAAGTTCATGAGTAGCTTAATGATTGAAAAGACTGAAATCAACTCTCGAAATGCACAGGTCAAATGGACAGTGATAAGAAGTCACAGTATTGACTTATTCTAGATAACATCGCTAGAATGATCTCTTCCAGGTTGTAATAAATTGAGACCTAATAGACTAAGGAAGAGCCATTTTGATACACTGGCTAAAACAGCAGGCTAGAAACTGGTAAACTGTGATTTCAATTCCCCCCTTAGGCACAAAGCCAGCTGGATGACCTTGACCCAATCACTCTCTTTTGATTCTAGAACAGGGATGGCAAATTCACATCATCACATGACATATTGTGGCTTTTTTCCCTTTGCTAGTCCGGGCATTGGTGTGGCCAGCACATGACGCATCTGCCTGTGGGCCGCAAGTTTGACACCCCTGCTCTAGAAAAAATGCAATGGCAAAACACTTCCAAAAATCTTGTCAAGGAAACTGCAGGGACTAATGTTATATTCTGGGCCTGGGTGCAAGTAATTGAGACGAGTCAGTGACTTAGTGAACTTCAACTCTTTATTAAGGAACAGAAACAGAGAGCAAAAACCTTGGGCAGCAGTAGCCCTTTTATAGAGCTAGCTACTGACCTGTTAACCAATGACCTGTGTCCACATGCTTAACTTTTGGCCAATGAAAGATGTTAAACTAATAGCCAATCAGGTTGCTCCGTGAGGACCAATCCCAGATTGCTATCCAAGGGCCAATCTAACGTGCAGGATTTCAAGCCTGCTTAACATAATGTTAATAAGTGTTATTAAATGGTTTTTTGTTAGTTCATAACAACTAATTCAGGCAGTCACAAGACTGAGAGGCATAAACATATGTACCGATTTGCCGCGTATAAGACGACTTTTTTGCCCTGAAAAACATGCCTCCAAGTGGGGGGGCGTCTTATACGGCGAGTATATAACAAAGGTCGTCTTATACGCCGGCAAATACGTTGTTGTCACTCGGTGCAAGAGCGACGGGGCGGAGCTCCGCAACTTGCGAAGCCCCTTCAAGCCCAGCCGGAGTCTCTCTTCCTCCTCCTCCTCCCCCACCCACCCACCCACCCACTCCGCTCGTGCGAGTGGACAGGCAGGCTCCAGGCTTTGCCCCCATCTCTCACCTCTTCCATCCCCTCCACCCCCCAGTGGCAGAAACTTCGCCGCACGTGGGGACGAGTGGAGGGGTGGGAGAGCAGCGACGCAGCTCAAAGCTGAGAAAGCGCCATCCTTGCTTTTGTGCTTCGGGAAGAGTTCGTGTTTTTGTTTTTTTGTTTTTCTCCCAGGAATGGGATGCTGCTCGTGCGATTTTCTTTGGGAATTTTTCTCTTCCCGGTTTCAGCCTTTGCTCCGAATCCTCCCCCGATTCACTTCTGGAAAGGATGCTTGTGTAACTCTTTTCCTAAGCGTTGCTGGGGTGGAGGTGGGGGCAGTGTGCAGCGTGAGCGAGAGGCTCTTTTCCTTTCTCCCTGAGCGCAAAACCGTCTGCCTTCTTCTCTCTTGGACAGACCGAGCAAGGCTAATAAGATAATAATAAGATAATAAGATAAGATCCTAAGCGCGTTGTGAAACAGATCTGGATCTCATTGGAGAAAGGTAGCAAATGAATGAACTGGACTTTTGGCAAGTCTCGGGGTAGGAACTCGACGCTTTCTGGAAAGTTAGTGAGCAGGAAAATAGACATCCTTTCCGCTTTCTCCCAGCGTGGGTATTTCATTATCCCTCCCTGTAAGAAGTAACAACCACAAAGCCAAGGGAAAAACGATGCGCAGGAAAAAGCCACAGAAGGAAGCAAAGATTTCTCCCCCACCCTCTCTCTCTGAAATAATTAATGTCGCAATCAGTGTGGTGCACCCTTGGAGACAAATTGGTTGGGGAGGTGGAAAGATATTAAGAAACAACTCGACTGTTTTTCGTCCAGTTTTATTTTTATTTATTTATTTTCCCTGAAAAAAGCAGATCGCTCAACGGTGTCACAAAGAAAGGGAGAGGAATTGAGTGCCAGCCTGAGAAAGGCGAAGCTGCCTCTCTAAAGCATTTTGGTGGCTTTGTAAGTTTGGGGGAAAGGGGCGGGGTGTCAATCAAGAATTATATCCAGAATACCCCAAGTGTTACAACTTACCGTATTTGCCGGCGTATGACTTTTTGCCCTGAAAACATGCCTCCAAGTGGGGGGTCGTCTTATACGGCAAGAGTATATAACAAACTCTATATTTTGAGTGGAAATGTTGGGGGCTCGTCTTATACGCCCAGTCGTCTTATACGCCGGCAAATACGGTAGTAGGAAGGAATCAGAAAGTTCTCCTCAAGAATTCACTTAAAGTAAAATTTCACCTGAATTTTGGTGAGCTTATTCTCAATTTACAATTCTGAGGATTTTTAAGAGGGTTAAAATCCTTACAAAGGATTTTAATGCAATACTTGGGCTAGCTGTCATTTCTCCAAATATTTCCCCATCTCTCCAACTGATCATTGAGTCTCATATGAAAATAAGATGTAAACTTCAGTTGGAGGGACCTTCAGAATAAATTCTTCCAAGAAATTTTGAGAGAAAATAAATGAAGGTCAATCTAATTGGACAAAGAATATTCTTCCAAATATACTTTCTATATTTTATTTAAAACAGTATTTGATTCAATACTGTGCTATGGAAGCCTATGAAGTATTTTGAGATAATTAAAAAAAAAAACACTATTATCAGCTTCCAGAAACTTTCAGTTATCCTAACTGAAATTTATATTTTGGAAAATCTTTTATCATTGCCCTGAAATTAAGTTATCTGTACAACTGTATACAAAATGGCAGACTTGGAGTTCTAGTCCTTCCTTAAGGGCAGAGGACAACCAGATGACTTTGATCTAGTCACTCACACTTGTCCCAACCCATTTCACATGTATTGTCATTGTGGAAAATACAGGAGAAAAACATAATTTGGACACCGATTTGTTGTTATATATAAAAAAAATAAATGTAGGTTATAAGTCAAATGAATGAATGTTGCAAAACATTGCACCAGAAGAGTGCAGAAAAGAGTGTGGGAAAAAGTTATTTCCTCTTTCTGCCTTACATCTAACCCTTAGTTCCAAAAAGATAATATATAATCCATAATGTTATGGCCTCAGGCAGCCTCGTATGTGTGATAAATAAATAAATGACCAGGCATTCTTCTATTTTATTGGCATAGTTGATACTGTGTTGACTTCAGGAGACCTTTTACATAGTTTGACCAAAAATATGTGATTATTTTTTTTAATGATGTAGGTGGCAATTTTAGGGAGTCTGATATTTCCTTATTCCATCTTCAATGGTTTCCACTAACTTCTTAATGGTTGAAGTGGAGGATTTCTGAATTGTTTCTCAGTCACTTTCAAAACAACAGGTCATCTGTGTGAGCGGTATGGAGTTGAAAAAATATATATTAAAAAGTGCACTTTAAAGCCCTGCTTATCTTTTTAAACTGCTGCAAAAGCTGCTTTGTAGAAACTGTATAGCTTTTCAAAAGCTTTTTTTAAAAAGCTTTGTTTTTCTATTCTTTTCTTTCTTTTTTTGTATTGGGATTTGTCCGACTGATTCCTTTATGTAGAAAACTTTCTTTTTAAAATACCAAACAAGGGGGCATTCTAAGGTTTTATATACAGTAAAGTTCTTTTTCTCTTAAACAATTTTTTCCTTCTTTTTAAATTTAAACTTTTTTAAAAAAAATCTCTTTTTTTGGCAACCTAGCTGGTTTGAATAGTTCTTGGATGCTATTGGAAAAGCCTCAATGTGACCAGTCAATTCTAGGTCAGATGATTAATGGAAATTAGATTGAGGCTGGATATCTTGATTAACTGTCCTATTTTGCATTTATATAAGGTATTTTGAAATACTTGACTAATTGCAAGGCTGTTGGCTTTTGAAGCCTTTGATGTAGTTTGGAGATAATCACTTTAAGGGGAAAAAAGTCATACCTAAAATGTACATATTATCAACAAGCTTTATCCTCCAAATCACTTTTTCTAGAGTTGCCTTAGGAACCCAGTCTATGGGTTCTTGTTCCTGCATTTCAGATTCTGTCTAGAGCAGTGGTCCCCAACCTTTTTGTACCAGGGACCGGTTTCAAGCAGAAACATTTTTTCAAGGACCGGGGGGGAGGAGAGAGAATCCGATTTGAAGTTTGCTTGCAGACGTTTTCATTACCTGACTAGGTAACATCTGATGTTGTTACCTAGTCGGGTAATAAAACGTCTGCCAGCAAACCACCAAGTTCAGGGAGCGCCTTGGTCCTGCCTCCCTCAGCCCCATCCCTCAGGTGTCTCCCTCCTCCCTCCCTCAGGTGTCTGCCTCTGCCTCTCTCAGTCACTCTATCGCTCCTACAGCAGCCCAGGAAGAAACTGCTTCAAAGAAGCCGGGGTGGGGGGTGGGGTGGCTTTTCCTGTCGCCACAGCTTCCCGGTGCCCGTTTCACCCCACCCCGCCCGCCCGCGGTTCAATCCACAGTGCTCCGTTCTACCTGCCTGCCTGCCTGCCTTTCTTCGCTTCGGAGCAGCTTCGGCTGATAAAAAGAGGCGAATAGTTATTATTCTCAGCCGAAGCTTCTCCCAAACAACCAGACAGGCAGGCAGGCAGAACGGAGCACTGTGGATTGAACCGCGAGCAGGCGGGCGGGTGGGGTGGGGTGAAACGGGCGCTCGGGAAGCTGCGGCGACAGGAAAAGCCCCCCGGCTTCTTTGAAGCAGTTTCTTCCTGTGCTGGTGGAGGAGCTGAAAGCGACTGAGAGAGCTGAGCCAGAGAGCAGGACAGGCTTCGGTTGCTTCCTCCCTCCCCTTCTTTCATTTGTGTCCTTGATCCCCGATCCCAGCAGCATTCACCGAAGGCGAAGAAAGCCGCCATTTATTTTTATTTTTTTTTCTTTGCGGCCCGGTAAAGAGTGCTCCACGGCCCGGTACCGGTCCGCGGCCCGGTGGTTGGGGACCCCTGGTCTAGAGGATAATCTTAACTAATTGTGCTGTAATGTTTCCATATCATCACCAATAATTTTAGCAAACAAAAAGGGAAATATTTTCTATAAACTCTGCAGTATTTTGGAACAATTCTGTGTGAAGGTTTTCATTAGTTCATTTGCAGAAATAGCATCAACATGATTGAGTGAATATTAGATGTAATTAGGAAGTGCATGATACGTATTCCTATAATACTTCCTAAATGATCTCTGTCAAATGAAATGCAAAATGCAGTGCCAATTACAATCTCTCAATTACAGATGCATTCACTGCTGAGATAAACACTTCTCCAAATGCCATCATGATGACATTCTTGTCTGATATTATGATTAGATAGTTGAAGTTTTACATTTTAAACATTGCCAAGCTAGACTGATTTCCAGAACATAACTAATTTTGCTTCCAGTGCTGCTTCAGTAAGAACCTAGAACAAAGGAGAATTCTGAAATCCCAGGTCATCTTCTTTGGAAGAATTGCAATTCGATAGCAACTCATCTTGGTAGGATTTAATCTGAGCTTGCTTTTCCTGATCCACATCCTCCTAGCCTCCAAGCTACTTCAGGACTTCAGGACATTTCTGGCTTGGTCAGGTAAAAACACATGATAACAATATAATAACTCCCAGTGCTTTTGTGTAGATATTGAATGCCATGGGATACCACCAAGCCTTGCAGAAGCCCACAATGGAGTAAACATGGACTCCTTAGCATTTTCCCCCATGACTAGTGACAGGAATTTCCATTTAGGCAGGACCAGGACCTCCATAATATGTTGGAGACAATTCCAGAAGGACACCAGCATCTATGGCATTAGATTTTATCTAGAGTCTAACAGGCATATTCTTCCTATCTGGTTATCAAAGCAATCATCTGACACCGTCCTCCATGCCTGGATCTTAATCCTGCCTGGACAGGATCCAGATAACCCATTCCTCTAAAATACAGTACATTGTAGCTGAATAGCCACCACGTTTTCAATAACCTTGAGGTTATTGAAAAGGTTGGAGACTGGGTGAAAATAAATTTGCAACAAGGAAGGACTTTTTCAAGCAATGAGAACAAATCCTTCAAGGCAGACAGCTCTATATCCTCCTCCAGAGAAGACCTAATTATCTTCCAGATTCAACTGCCTTAGCTGGCCACTTGAAGGAGCTAGGAGAGAAATTCATGAAGCCTGCAGATGGGGGAGTTTTAATGACAGAAAACCCTATCAATTTCTTTGCATCCCCATCTACTTCATGTATTCCAGAGCCAGTGGGAAAGATGAATATTATTATTTACATTCAAAAAGTATTTCTTTAAATTTACTTTCCTATCCTTATCTTTTTGAGCTTAGCTGGTTTATATGTTGCTCATTATTCCTCTGTCATTAGAAATAAGTCCCTTAACATATTAAGCTAAATTCTATGTTGCAGTGCTGCATTGTGCTCTGTGTCTCCCATCACAACGTATTTTACTTCAGTGAACTATTATTTTGTAATGATGTTTTTGCATATGCTAAACATGGCACAATTGGTTAGGCATCATTCATTTCCTTCAATTACTGCTTCTGCATCTCCTGTTTTGGAGCACTGTGTAAGCCAGTGGCAGAAAGTTCCATCAATCATTTCTGTTGGCTGTCTTCAGCATCTGCTCCTCTGATGATGCTGTATAATAAAAATAATGCTTGGATCTGGTTACCTATAGGTTCCAGAGACTACACAGCTGTTATTTTTCCCAGCTGCATGCTGCTTTAATTTACTTATAGAGTTTATTTATTTAGCTTTGTAATTGTCTCCAAATGGTAAGTGAGAGAGATGCTGGGCTAGACCACACAAATAATTTTTGACGTATGTTTGGCATTCTATCTTTATAGCATCAAGGGACAACAGAGAAGAGCATAGTTGTTTTCTAACAACCTATTGATTGTAGAGTTTCTCTTGTGTTACAATGCCACAATATATTAACTGCAAAAATATTTGCAGCCATCTTGGATTAATTTTATAAGAGTTTGCGTTGTAATGTTGAAATGAATGTATTACGTTGGATTAGTTGTAGTTCTGTATTCTGTATTCACAATAACCTGGGTTTGCTGATATTCTCACTTTTACCTATTTAAAAGTTGCAGCCTGGGGTTACAGATAAAAAAGCATTGCGTTGTGGCAGCAAAATAGGAACAGAATTCATAAGGAATTCTCATTAATAGCCTACATATTTTCAAAACGCAAAGAGAAGGCAAAGTAGCTACTAAGGTATCCAAAACAAAAATGAAGTTATGTTCAGCATGGACTGTATTGAGAGCATGTACTAGAATCCATCTGGGAAATCAAAATCTGAATCAGCTTGAAAGCAAATAAGGAGAAATAATGAAACTTCTACCTCATGTTACTTCCACAGTGATTGACAGCCAAGAAAGAACTTCATCAGGAGCTTAGCAAATGTAGGCTTTTTTAGACTTGATTTTTGTGGGAATTTCAATTTGCAAAAAGGCATCAAAAATTATCACTTCCAGGCATGGCAGCTAATGAAGTTGAACAATGAAGTTGCCTCTTGACGTCTTTTCTCTGCAGCTAGTGAAAACATTGCAAACCTCCAAAATATTCATGGTGAAAGAAGCAAGTCCCACCACATGATGTTTCCACAAGAGCAAGTAGAAGTAAACAAGAAGTAGTAGTTATGTCTCTTTCTGATATTGTTTCCTAATATGGACCATAAACTGGACCAGGGAGTTTTTGGTCATCTCCTATGAGAAATCTAATGAGGACCAATGTTGCTTAGCTTTATTTAAGACCAGAGATAGCAAGTGCTTCCCATCTACCAACAAAGTAACTCTCAGTTCTTTAAGTCAGGTTCCACAAGTCAGGTTCCACAAGTTTGAGTGTACAATACATTATTGACATAGCTTAGAAACAGAGTCTGGAAAGTTAACTGAGTTTTCCCCTCCATTCCACTTGTATTATACAGTAATTAATTAGGGTACCACAAGAGTGAGTTTCTTTCTCATACTTTATTTCCTGGATATAAAGTATATTTTTGTGTGTGTGTGTAACCATTTCTGCCATGGCTATCTACAACAATAGGAGACTTACTGAAATACATTTAATTAATCTGTGTTTCTACTAAAGCCCCAATATAGTTAGTTAAGGAGGTTGTCAACATTTGAAAGACTTCAGATCTCCAAGTGCCATTATCCTTTTCCAAGGAAGGCATAAACCAAACCGAATATGACAACTATTGAATTCTACCTCTTTATAGCACCTTATTAAACTTCCACTGTGTCTTGATGTCATTCTGATACATGTTTTCTTGCTTGTATTTCCTATGATTAGTTTGTGTTAGAAACAAAACACATGTTTCATTGATACTAGGATATGGAGTAAAAGATTTTGCAAAGGAGGACGTTGTGATTTTTCTTCCAGCCCAGTAATCCATACACTATTAAAAATCTCATTGTTATGACCTTTAACTGGCGAAAACAGTGCATTATAGGGCAACATTTTTTGAGTCAAGGTACCTCAAATGGGCTAACTTGCAGAATGTGTTCAGAATCTGAGATCTAAGACTCCTGGAGGAATGAAATTTGAGGAAGTTATGATTGCTTCAATGCTACTGGTTGCTACTACTCTGCTGGGCTGTAGCTGGGTCATGTAATCTTCATTTTCAATGTCCCATGACAGCTTCCCAGCCACTTACCTATCTATTCAGAATGGGAAGGAAGGGGAGAGGAGAGGAAAAAGGAGAGGGGAAGGGAAAGGACAGAGAAGAGAAGAGGAGAGAGGAGAGGAGAGGAGAGAAGAGAAGAGAAGAGAAGAGAAGAGAAGAGAAGAGAAGAGAAGAGGATTTCTGATACTCCCTGTCAGATTCCCACAAAGAAGAAATCACTCCTACCTTCAGTTTTTTTTGCCCACTCTTGCTCATTCTGTTTCTGTTTAGGTAAGGAAATATCTCTGAAACAATGACCCAATGGTGCATGGATTGTCTAGTAACAGTTATTTGGTCAACCATTGTTAAAACTTATATATGATTCAAGATCAATTGAAAATCCTGCACAGCTACTATATTTATTTGGAAAATAGTTGGGACTAAAAGAGCTTGTGCTTTCCCCCTCAGATACTGATATGGTGAATAGGACAGTATAGTTTTCAATATCTCATTCTTTTTGCTGAGTTTCAGGACAGTGGGGGGATGTAGAGAGTAAGGGAAATGATCTTGACAGATGTTGCCTTGGCAAAGGGATGGACATACTTTAAGTCTAGAATAAGATAACATTCAGAAGCAGCTCAGGCAGGCAACTTCCTGATTCTCTATTGTATAAAAAAGAGGAGGAATTAGTGATGTAAGAGATGAGCAGGCTGAGGCTGAGGGTGGTGTCAAATACATCATCAGTTTGGAGTCTATGCTCCCATAAGCTTCCCTTTGAAGTCCATTGACTCTTTGCACCTGACAGGTATCACAAAATCAGACTTGCAAGATTCCGCTATTATCACAATTTTAGCTTTCCTTGGGAGGGGCTTTCTTAATCTGGTCTAGCGAGTGGGGCTGACCAGAGACATATCCAAATGGAGGAAGTTTCTTAAGTAATTGTGCATGATTCATCATATTGTCACCATTAAACATTAGTATAGGTTACAATAGGTTTTTTTTTTCAGATACTTCTATGCTCTAGTCATTTAGCCCAGAAATTGGTTTAGTTTCCATTTTACTAAACCACAAGCTATATCTCTTGCTGAGAGATGAGATGTGATTATTTTAAAGAATCTGGAAATAACAAGCAATCCATTCATATTTTGGTTTAAGTGATCTCATAAATTCTTTTAATCTTTCAATTCAAGAGAATCTTGGAATAAAAATGTATTTTTATTCCAGGGGGAAATTTTTGTGTCTGCATTTTAAGCACAATTGTTTTAAAATTGACTTTATTGTTTATCTTACATTGTCAGTATATGCTATAAAATAAAACACTGTGGAATATGAATATATACAAACCTTATATGAAACATCACTTTAATCACTAGCTAGGACATTTTGTCATTGTGAGATGACAGAACAAAGACAGCTTTGAGAAGGCCAAATGCACACATGGACCCCTAAGGATTTATATGGTGATTTTGCAAAAAAAAAAAAAAAGTCATCCAGCCATTTAACAATCAAATAAAAATCATATTATAACAACAGTTAAATGCAAACCACCAGCCTTCCAAAGCAGAGTATGCTTCTTCCTCCTGTTGAAGATTACCACAAAGGATCATGATTCATCCCTGTCCTAATTTCAACTCCTGGGATGTGATTTCCATAGATATTTCTAAGCCAAAAATTGATATTGTAGGTTAGGCATATCTGTCTGCAAAACAGCATACAATTTCCTAAAGCAAAGACTTTCTGAATAGTAGGCATAGGTTCTCATATCCTGCCAGTATACCCAAAATTATATGGAAACACTCAAGGTCACAAGATGTGCATTTTTTGAATCCTCAAGAACTTTTCATCAGGTGTGGTATGGAAACAAGAGAGGGAGGACAAAATGTGGCTGATATTTATCCCAAATCCACAAATCTATATTATCTTAGATGGGATGAGTGAACTAGGATGTAGAAAGTGAAGCCTGTGAGATGCACAAGTGGGTGTCAGGTGGCATTTCTCATTTTCTAAGAGTGGTTGGGTGAAAAACAGCTCAAATAATCAGATTTCCCTCTCTGTCAGCCTCCAAGAAACTTTTCCTGACAACTTTTACTGCTTGACTCTTGCCTGCTGCCATGGAAATGGAGGGGGAGGGATAATTTGGTATTGAGGGGGAAGGGTGCTGGAGGACGAAGTTGTGTGAACTGAAAAAGATGGGACGCTTTCCTGCTTTCTGCGCAACTGCATCCACTTATCTTTTCTAGGCCAAGGTCAACCGTCTTGACATACCAGATGTGTGAGACACCACCTGAAGATGTACCCCACATGACATTATACACACCTCAGATTGGATGTCCAGTTTGAACTACTGGGTGAGGGGATTTGGGATAACTTTCCATATGTAATTTCCATGTTTATTTGCCTCAGATCTTGCTTTCCTTTCATTACTATCACTTCAAACCCAGTAAAAGTCTCTCTATTTTAATGGTGTCTAAAGTTTTCTTTCTTGGATTTCGAATGGAGGCACAGCTGACACTCTCTTTTAAAATATACAATTTTTGGCTAATTCAGCAGTGTCAAACTCGATTTCATTAAGGGCCACAATCAGGGTTGTGTTTGACCTGGGCGGGCAGGTCAGCATGGCCAGGGTTGGCATGGCCAAATCAATGTCCTGCAGCTCTCTGCCAATGAAAACTGACCCCGGGAGGGCCACACCCTTCCAGGGCTTCATTTTAATCTGTGACTGCCTCCTGCAGTCCTCTGCCAGTGAAAACAGAACCTCGTAGGGTTGCCTCTGGCCTTCCTGGGGTCCATTTTTGCTGGCAGAGGCACTGCGGGTCGGTCCTTCATTGTTTCCAGGTTGGCCCCATGGGCCAGATCTAAGCACCCCATGGGCTGGATCTGGCCTATGGGCCTTGAGTTTGACACATGTGGGCTAATTCATATCAACTTCCAACATCAGACAAATGTTGGTAACTTTGATAGTGGAGGACAGGTGGAATAGATCTAACCTAGAAATAAATTATTCCCCCTTTTCAAAAGATACCACCAGCCTGAGGGCAGATCCTGCTTGGCCATTTATGTCTTTACTGCAAACAAGAATAGATAACATCCTCTTCCTCCCATTACATTACAAATTACGTTACGTTACAAATGCACCTAACATTCATGATTTCCAGTTTCAATCCCAATCCTTCTTAATTGTTTAATTCTGTTCTACTAGCAGCCACAACTCAGAACACTTGCAGAAATTCGTGTGCACATACCATTCCAACAGTTGATTGCTGCTTAGTGAAACCATTTCATTCTTGGCTGCTGGGCCTCTACTATAAGCCCTACTAGGCAAACCAAATTTTTAAAAAATCAATTCTATAGAAAGGTTAAAGCTACTTGTTAGGGTTTGGGAATTAACCCCTAGAAGAGTATTGCAGCAGTAGTCAAGCCAGGCAACCAAAGGAGAGCGGAAGGGCCCCAGAGTATACACACACTGAACACAAACACTGTTTGTAGTTTAAATAGTTTTAATCCAGTTAGAGTTTAAAGCATTGTCATTCAGTCCATTAAGTCATTCACAGTATTTCCATCCAGTAAGACTCACTAGTATAGTCCAAGTTAAGAGTCCTTGCAATATCTTTATCAGCCGATAAAGATATCTTCTCCTCCTCCGTTTTCACTCTCCAGAGAAACAAACGCTGGATATTCAGTAGAATTACGCAGTAATCAGCAAACAGTAGCAAACAATAACAGTTCAGTCACAGGCACTCACAGTCAGTAATCTCAGTTAGTCGCAGTAGCACACAGTAAGTCGCAGCAGCACACAGTTACAGTAGTAGCTTTCCAGCTTCTAATGCTTCCTTATATTGTAACTTCTAACCGCACCCTTAATTGGCTAATTGCCTGCTGCATTTTGCTTAAAGTGATAAGCACTTAAACCATGATATCTAAGTTTTATATATTTATTCACCCAAACCATATTTGGTATCAATGTTATACCTAACACTACTTTTATTGAAATTTGCTATAATAACAGAATCCAAGTTTGATTATGTTGTATCTCTTCTCCTGACTTGTAATTCAGTAAATAAGAAGCCTGTCTAAACAACTTCCCAATGCTACCTGGTTGTTGTTGACACCTTGGCAGCCAGAGAGTTTATTTATCTTCATCAGGATTATTTTCCTTACTCACTACACCTACATTCTCTTCTGGTCAGCAGTTGCTATATTTTATAAATTTGTAGTTGATTCAGTCATAGCCTCTTAAATCAATATTAGGTCAATCTTCAACTGTAGAAACTCATGTGCCATTGACATACAATTGTGGCTACATTTTGTTCTAGAACAGAACAACAGAGTTGGAAGGGACCTTGGGGGGTCTTCTAGTCCAACCCGCTGCTCAGGCAGGAAACCCTATACTATTTCAGATAGTTGTCCAATCTCTTCTTAAAAACTTCCAATGTTGAAGCATTCATAACTTCTGGAGACAACTCGTTCCACTGATTAATTGTTCTGTCAGGAAATTTCTCCTTAGTTCTACATTGTTTCTGTCCTTGATGAGTTTCCATCCATTGCTTCTTGTCCTGCCTTTAGTACTTTGGAGAATAGCTTGACACCCTCGTTGTGAACCCCTGAGATATTGGAATGCTGCCATCATGTCATCTAGTCCTTCCTTTCATTAAACTAGACCAGGGGTGTCAAACTCAATTTCATTGAGGGCCACATCAAGGTTGTGTTTGATCTCAGAGGGCTGGGGTGTGTGGGGGACATGGCTGGGGTGGGCATGATCATGGTAGG
Source organism: Notechis scutatus (assembly GCF_049901735.1). Lineage (NCBI taxonomy): Eukaryota > Metazoa > Chordata > Lepidosauria > Squamata > Elapidae > Notechis > Notechis scutatus. Next base: position 91,000,366 of record NC_142011.1, on the reverse strand, counting down.
CGTGACACAGGACCACACCTCCGCACACATGGTTTTATACACTTGTAAAAATGGAGAGGCGTACATCTGTGATTTTGTTTTTTTAATACATACTTGATCTACTTGATCACCCAATGCGAGAGAGACCAGATCAAGAAACTGACTCCATAAGAAGACTAGAACTATAAATTATTGATATAGGCCAGTGGTGGCTAACCTTTTTGGGCTCCTGTGCCAAAAATTGACATGCACCAGCGCGTGCCAGCACCCAGAATGCAATGTGCATTCCCCACCCCACCCCCTTACCTGCACTGTGCCTCACAGCTGATTTTTCAGCTGGTTTGAGGCCTTTTTCAGTCTCCCAGAGGCTTGGGGAAAGCCTCTGCAAGGCTTTTCAGGATGAATTATAGGCCCATTTCATCACTTCCGGTATTACAGTGACGAAACAGGCCTATAATTCATCCTGAAAAGCCTTGCAGAGGCTTTTTCCAAGCCTCTGGGAGTCCAAAAAAGGCCTCAAATCAGGGGGAAAAAATCAGCTGTGAGGGGCGGCGTGCATGCGCAGTGAGGTAAGTTTTCCTGCAGCTCGTATGCCAGCACAAATGGCTCTGCGTGCCATAGGTTCGCCATCACGGATATAGGCTATAGTAGCAAAATCCTGCAAGCCTGAAAGGTAAAATGTTTTACTTTTCTTCCCTTTTATAACCTTCTGAGTCAAGGATGGCCTCCTGCGGTACTCTGGCAGCCAAAACAGCGGGCCCCAGTTTGGCTGTCAGAGTGCTGCAGGAGTCTGTCCAGACCCAAAATGTGCATGGGGGGCGGGGGCTGTGCGGAGTCTCCTCATGCTCCATTTTGACTTCTAGAGTGCTGCAGGAGACCATCCAGGCCCAAAATGGTGTGTGTGTGTGCGCGTGCATGCTTATCTTAAATTGTGAGGTAGGGACTTTGCTACTTCATTTCTGTAAAGCTGAATTGTAGAGTACAGAGATCATCTTGAAGAAGAAATTCAATAACTATTATGTAAATATCAGCTTAGCCCAAATAAACAGAAGCAGGTAAATTTTTTTTAAAAAACCAAGATTACCCCCACCTTAATGCTTATAGAGAAAATCTCTATAGGGGTTTCAAGATTCTGTATTATCCTAACAAGGAAGTAGCATTCCAGGCCCCTTAGCTTTATCTCTTATACCAACCTTCCCACTTTGAGAATCTGTTATGTAGCCCTTCATTAACCAAAGGTTTATGAGTAAAAATGAAATAGCATGCCTTCTTTGTTATCAAGAATTATCTATTCTCTAGTCTAGTCTAGTGGATAGTAACTTCTGATCACCTTATCAGGACAAGCATCAGGTCATTTTGCACAAAAATTTGTAAGCAGCAATTTTCTGAGAATGCCTCCATCCTTATGCAGCCAGCCATACATTTCTGAAAAATGAAAAAAAAAAGATTTTTCTCCTTTGATCACCAGTACAGCTTTTTGTGAACACACAGGAAAGGAAAGGAGGGAGGGTGGAAGGAATAGGGGAAAGGGAAAGGGAAGGGAGACATTTACACAATAATTTTTCAGAAGAGCATTCTCTACTTCCTTTCTTTATTCTGTCTTCTAATATTTTCTGTGCTTGTGTTTGGAAATCCACAAAACAGAGCATGCTTCAAATTATTTCCCCTAAAAATAACCTTCAATAATTCAGGACTTGATTGATTACTGTTTGATACTACAAAACCATGACGGCTAGGGGTTTTTTATGGCATCAGAAAATCCCTATTGTTATTGCCAAGGGGTTAATTGTATTTTATTGTTGGATCTTTTACTATTCTTCTTAAACTGCTGCTTGATCCTTTTTGGTTTCCCTTCTCGCAGTCAGGAGGCCTTCATCCCAATCCTCTCTCCCTTGTTTTTCCCTCGATGGTATCTGTACTATCTGTATTACTCTTTACTCATTACTCTTTGAATGATGTCTTAAAATGAAAGCTGACTCTTGTTATTCTTCTTTGTCTCACTTTGTTTTATGCATTTCTCCCATGTATTCAGCACAACATGATTTAATTGTTTAGACCAGAGGTGTCAAACTGGCGGCCTGTGGGCCGGATGTGTCACACGCAGGCCACGCCCAACTCAGCTCTGACGGCCACCTGAGGTGGCGAGTTTGACACCCGTGGTTTAGACAAAACACCATAGGCCCTGTTGATCTCAAGGTATTGTTTGAAGGCACATATTAACCATTTCTGTGTGAAAAGGAGATTGTTGGTGTGGGAAGTGTATTCATTTTATGACTCAAAGCTCATGATGAAAAAGGGATGTTTCCTTTTGAAGTGAGAAAAGGCAGTACCAAGCACTGATTAGAACTGAATCAGTTCTTTTATCTTGTTCTTGAAACAATTTCACATTTCTTTAAGGTACAATTTCTGGTTTAATTTTTGACTTCGTTTTCGTGCCAGAGACGAGCGTCACTCCCTATAGTTGGCAATGACTAGCAGAGTAAAATCTGTATCGACTCCTTTCCTTTCTTGTTAGTGAATATGGATACCAGTCATTTTTGAAAACTCTGTATATTTTTCCCAAAATTGTGGGGGGGGGGATCTTTTCCATTGAAAACAATGTGCATTTTTATTAAATTTATATCCCATTTTTCCTTCAGAAGTTCGAGACTGCATATTTCAAATTTCTCCCTCCTCTTTGGTTTTCTCCTATGATATCCCTGTGAAGTAATTTCAGCCTAGAGAGAGTGAATGGTCAAGGTCAGACAGTAAAGTTTAAAGACTGAGGGTAGATTTGAACACAGTCTCTCAAGGGATAGTCCCAGTGGTGAAATTCTACCACCTCGGCCCACCTTGGCTGAGGTGGTAGGGATGATTCGGTTAGGTTCACTGAATCGAACAATCGCCCCTGGTTGGCCCCACCCATGCCCGCTCGGTCGCACCCATGTCGGCAACAGGCGTGATACCAGCAGCAGATGAACTGATGTGTGTGGAGAGCGAGAGTAGCGCGTGGGAGATCACAGCATCAGAGCCCTTCCTGGGTGTTCCCTGGCCTGTGAAGGGAGGGCAGAATTTCCTGTGCCGCCCCCCCCCAGGAACCACAAAGCGCTTGCTACCCCTCTGGCACCCTCCAAGCCTCCTCCCACCATGCTTCTCTTCTTCCTTGCCAGAAACACTTGCATGCCCAGCAGGAAGGAAGAGGCTTGACGGGTGCCAGAGGGGCAGCGAGCACTTTGTGGCTTCTGGGGGGGGGGGTTGGGCCTCCTCTTTGCCACTAATTGGTGGGGGGGGAATAGCATAATTAAATTTATATTGTTCCTTCTTTTTAAGATTTCCCATCTTAAAAACAAACAAACACATTTTCTACTTTAGATCACACCCCACATATTATAGTAAGAAAAACAAATGATAAGGAACATTTTATGTAACTTTATGATGTTATCATAAAGGGATGCAGTGGCTCAGTTGCTAAGATGCTGAGCTTGTCGATCAGAAAGGTTGGCAGTTCAGTGGTTCGAATCCCTAGCACCACATAACAGAGTGAGCTCCCGTTGTTTGTCCCAGCTTCTGCCAACCTAGCAGTTTGAAAGCATGTAAAAATGCAAGTAGAAAAATAGGGACCACTTTGGTGGGAAGGTAACAGCGTTCCGTGTGCCTTCGGTGTTTAGTCATGCTGGCCACATGACCACGGAGATGTCTTCGGACAGCGCTGGCTTTTCGGCTTTGTAACGGAGATGAACACCACCCCCTAGAGCTAGGAATGACTAGCACGTATGTGCAAGGGGAACCTTTACCTTTATGATGTTATTAGAGTGCTTCAGCATTATTTTTAATGGATGTGTGTGGAAGTTACAGGGAAAGGTGGAGAAAATCTATATATCTCTGTCTGATCCCTGCTCTGCAAGCCCTTATATGGACTTTTATTTTATGATGTTGTTACCATTAATCTCTGCTGAACATAATTTAGAATTTGCAGGAAGGATACCAAAGAAGAGCACCAAGAGAAATTCAGGAGCTTCAATAAAGCTTTAAAGAGGTTTATTAAGAAATTTCCCCTAAATATTTCCAGTGTTAGGAGGATATAGGCCCAACCAGCCAGGTGAACCCTAATGGTGGGGAAAGTTCATGTTCTAGTCAGGGAGAACTTGGGGGGGGGGGGGACACAAATCTTATAGGTTTTTTTTCCACTTCCCCATCCTTGGAAATCCTCACCTCTCTGTGATAATTAGCAAGGGGAAATCAATGTTTGCATTTACATTCACTGAAAAGGATGAGATTACCAGAAAGTAAACAAGCACACAATGGGGAATACACTAAAAGGAAAGCCTTGGCTCTTTGCTCCTGGCTGTTTAAGATACAAAAGGAAGCCTTTGGGGTGAGATTGATTAAGATCATGACAATTCCAGATAGCAAGGCAAGCTGGGCCTGGGTACTAATTAACTGATCAAGTTTGCAGAGCTAAGCTAATTGGTAGTTAGCACCTTTCAGGAAAGCCTTGTAAAGAAAAGCTGTTTAAGAAGAGAGAGTTTGTTCAAGAAATCTCTGCTCCCTGCAAGGGAGGAAATTTTGGGAAGGGGGGGGGCAAGGAGAAGAAAATACAAAAAAAAATATTAGACAATCAAATACAAGTCAGATGTATTATCCAAAATGCTATCTATAAAATATTACATTGTGCACCTATAACTTAATGAATGGCTAAATCTGTCAATGAATATGAATGTACTGTAATTCTCAAGCATTTTTAGCTCAATAAGCATTTAAGAACTTTAGCTTTCCATATATAAAACATAAACCATTATTGTCACAAAGGCCAATGCAACTATTTCCACTAAATACAATTTATTTGATGACCTCTTGAATAACTCATTGACTAAGTCAAACCAATGGACCTATTTCACATTGTTTTCTATTGATAGGTTTGAAAAGCTCTGTCCATCCTTCTGCAGTGTGTCATGCTTATGATATTGGAGGCAGATTTTGCAGAAGTATGCCATCTACCCACATTGTCAGAAGTGAATTTTATTAGTGCCATTAAGACAAGGTGTTGTAAGAATTATGATGAAAAATGTAGGAAATACATTACATCAATTCTTCACAAAACGTATTATTTGTAAGTAGTCGCTAAACCAAGTTGTATCAAAAGATGACCCCACTATATTGCAGGAAACTAATAAGCAATATTAGGATTGCAAGCATGCAGTCCAATGGTAATTTCTTTACAAGAACATAATGGAGAGAGTAAGAGATAGGTATCCAATTTTGGTTTTTCATTCATCCTTGGAAGTTCATTAAGGGATTACAAGTCAGTAGGTCTCTTGTCGTGAGTATCTATCTATCTATCTATCTATCTATCTATCTATCTATCTATCTATCTATCTATCTATCTTCATGCCTTCCTACCTACCTACCTACCTACCTACCATGTATTGCATACTATGTATTGCTGTAAATCTAATGAATTAACAAAACATTCAAATAACTGAATATTACTTAGGAAGGTATTTCTAGGTTTTCAAGCTTTTATCCTATGTAGCTGCATTTTTGTTATTTTCTTGCTAGCAAATAGGGACATACTGTAGGTGATCAGATAGATAGATATAGACAGATATGATAGAGATGAAAGTGGGGAGAGTGATCTGCATTCCTATAGTTTAATTTTTTAACAAAAATGTATCTGTATTTTATTTATACAAACAAAAACAAATATGGTTGGAGAAGGGATATTCTCTGCTTAAGAGCGGATCCTAGTGGAAGTTGGTGTGAATGGTTTTCTAAAGGGAAATAAACAATGAATGCTGTGTCTGTTTACTCAGAGATAAGTTTTACTAAATCTAACAAATGCTTTGTCTTTACTCAATTTTCTGTGATCATTGCTTGCGTCTTTCTGTCTTACCTTTGAGATGGCCAAAGGCTGTGTCAATTTCCTAACTTGCAGTGTACAGTTACCTGTCTGTTCTCTGCAGCTGCCTCACTTCCTAAGCTTCTGTTAATAGCAAGGAGACAGCCAATGAAGAAATTTCTCCTATTAGCAAGAAAGCAGCAAGATTCCTAAACTGAAGCAAGAAATTAAGAAAGAAGAAAAAACACTCTAAAACAAAACAGGATTAGCTCTGACATTTTGCAACAACAAATACAAATCATCACCACATTTAATTCTACAGAAATTCTGCAGCATCTTTGAAATTGACAAAGAAAAACTGGAACTTCTTTTATGTGGAAACAAAATGTTAATATCCTGAAAAGAAGAATTTAACAGAGAATTAAAGAAGAAAAACAAATCCCTAGCATGGCTCATTCTAATCCAGCATTTTGTTTGTCACAGTAACCATCAATATGTTTTACAGTGTTTCCTACTGTTGTTCTCCTACAAACGTATTAAGAAAAATACTGCTCCTACCTCAAAAGTAATTTTGAGATTTCAAGACTAATAGCATTTGATATTCCAGCTCCCCATGAATTTATCCAAACACCTTTTAAATTAACCCAACTCAGTGGCCATGTTTTGCAGAAATAAATCCCACATTTAGGGGATTTTTTCATGGATTGTGATAACTATATGGGAGTGTCCTAATCTATAAGATATCTTATATCTCTATATTACTACATTTATAATTATGTCTATTCTTACAAAACAACAAACTTCCCTGATGTCTACCACACATTCCTTGGGGTTTTAAGATATTTAGGGTCTTTTATTCTGCCAAGATGTTAAATGCAAGCATAGTATTGAGAAGTCCTTCAGGTGCTATGGATTCTTTAAGCTTCTTTAAGATGCTTCAATGCTAAAGACTCTTTTTTGTCTTTCAATCTTGCACAAATTTGCCAAAATGGGGGAAAAAAATCTGAAATGTTTCCCATGCCTACTCTAGGAGCATGAAAGCTGTGAGCTTCTGCTATCTGTGGGAAGAAGCAACTTTTTCTAATGACAAAAAAGAAAAGAAAGAAAGTATAGGATTATGGGTTATCTACAGCCAGCAAGTGTCTTTTGAACCTCTTGTGAATGCAAAGAATGATGTACTACTCCACTCTCATAGTACTGCATAATAGATTTCTAAAATATTTTAAAATAGTTTTTCTGGTCCTGTATGTCTGTCACTGTCTCAAAAACCAAAGTGAATGGTATATAGAATTAGAGCAACAATTAAAAATCTCGGGATCTGATATCTGTATAAACTGTATAAAATATATAAAGTGCTTCCATAACTTGGTGGAAGATTACCTAAAAGTATCAAAGATCTAACTTGCCCTGTTTAAACAGACTAATTATGAAGTATAGTGATACTAAGTTTGGAGCCTTTCCAAATGGAGTCATAAAATGCTAATTGGTCTTGAGAATTAGAATGCTGTAAAAGTTAAATTTACAACACAGACTGTTTTAGAAAGGAATTAACTTGGTGACCCTAAAGCTTTTTTAAATACACCTAGCTGGTAGGAAGAAAGTCCATAGATAATGGAATCCGCAGTGAACACCAAGAGAGAGTGACAAATCCACTTTCACTGGTATGGGTTAATACTACCATGCAGTATAATTAATAACTACTGAGTTGAAAAGATTTGTATAATGTTACACAGCTAAGTGTGTTGGGTAAATACCTACAGTGTAACATTGGATCCTTGTTGGAATTACGCCAAATTATAAGTAATGATTTAATTAAGCATCTTACCTGATTAGAGGTTAAATTATAATTAATTTGACGTGTCATATTTATTTAATCTAGGATACTGAGTTATTTAATAACATTAAATATTCATGTAAACACATCAGTATTAAGCTCACTAGTGTGGGAGCTCACACTGAATTGCTGTACCTGTAATCAAAACTTTTTTTTGCTACTTTAAGTGAAAACAGTTCAGATAATGAAGTTTCAAATATTTAAATTTCAAAATAAAATTTTGGTTATATATTCTTGAAATTCTATTAACTTGAAGGAACATTTTAAGATGTTCTTTAAAAATGACAGAAAGGATGGAAAATGACAGAAGGGGAGGGAAAAAAGTACAGTTACAAATTAATTAACTATTAAGTGTTCACAATAGAAACTTGTGCAGTGGTTGCATTATTTAAACTTTATTAGGAAAGGTAGGTGTTAGACTAATATCAATCCACAGCTGTGAAGCAATTGCCCTTTCAAACATTAGTTATAAAATTGCTGATGAGGAAAATATTATAGCAACTCTATTATAATGGTTGCTAATTCAATAGCTGAATCACCAGCAGACACTCAGCAAGACATATCTTTCATTGATAACTGTCTTCATTTTTTCTCTCTCAATAAGCAAAATGGCAGACATGACCAAAGTATAATGCAAATTCTAATTTTCTGCAAAATGTAAGCACAACTTTATATTGTGCAATTATTAAACTATCAGCAAAATGTGACATTTAAATGAGTCCCTGCCCTCCAAGCCTAAAAATATGTTTTGTCTATGAACATAATGTATCTAACTAGAATGTCCATTCACCTCAGACAAAGTGGGATGCATCAATTGAATTTTCATTTATTTGGAAGTAAACTCGACAAAAGACATTGCGACTTCCATTCCCATCATTTGTACTACTCAAAGTGTAAAAGGTCTCACATCCATAAGAAGCCACTGGAAATGGGTGGCCAATAAACTTAAATATCATCATCTGAGAAAAGATAAAAGGAACTGAGTTTGGCAGTCACTTTTAGGGTTGCAGAATGACCTTGAATGTGGAATCACAAGTTCTGGAACATTCCATGAAAAAAAATGTCAAAACCCAAATCATATATGATCTCTTACAATGTTGCTACAATTAGAAAATGACAAAATAATTTAATAAGGTCATTGGCCAAATTTTGGTACAGTTCTTACAGAGTAAGTCCTATGATGAAGTGTTTATTTTATGTATTTGTTTATTTATATATCAAATTTAGAGACCACCCATCTCCCTTACAGAGCAACTTCTGGAAAGTCACTTTCTGCTTGAAATTTGCATTTTTTACTTTTCTTATTCTCATTTTGTAAGTGATTGGCTTTTGTTTTGTTTCTGAGATGCTTGGGAAAAATCAGAATACATAGAAATGGCCAAAGTGGAAGAACCCTTGTAAGTTTCCCAATTGGTCCAATGCTTTGGGAGTATTCCAAATATTTCTGCAACAACCAATGCCATTTCAGTATTCAAGCTTCATCCAGTGCTGGCATATTACCTTAAGAGACCTAGCCAGTGAGATATCTCATTAAAGTGAAAATTATACCAGCCTCTGGAACAATAGATTTAGAGTAAATACAGAAAAGTTTGAATTATAGTGTGAAATATTACAAGCTCCCCTTTCTGTGAGTAGAAAACTTTACCCTTTAATACAAATGCAAGTATTTATTTAATGATTATAAAATATTTCTGTACTTTGGCTATGATCAGATGGTAGAGCATAGTATCTACATCTGGAAAAGAGATTGCTGAGATAAGAATATTTTTTAAAACGTAACTTCTTCCCCTGTTTTAATTTTCTCTTTCTTTTCTCTCTCCAGTATTATTAATTTTTAGTTGTTCTTTCTATTATGATGACCAGGCAAAATTATGAGAAAAGCATATGGAGAAGGAAGGTGTGTGTGTGTGGGGGAACCCACTACTTTTCTGATGAAATAGATGAGTGTTTATATTGGGCAACAGAATTTCACTATAATGATGAGGTTGCCTTAAGATGCCCTAAGGTATAACGGAACTTTTGGCAAAACAAATCTGATTAGCAATACCAGGCTTGCAGCCAAGATAAAAATCGAGGTAAAATAACATTTGCAGAGGAGAAGCTCCAGAAATAAGTTTCTTTATGAAAAATGATAGAATTGTGGAAATGGAAGGGACCATGACAATCAGCACCAACCTTCCAGAACAATGGTTTTCAAACTTATGGCTAGAAGACCTGTTGATTAAAAAAAAGAAGAGAAAAACTTATTAAATAGGCAAAGCACTAGTGATCAAGTAGGGGCAATAAACAGAAATTGTACATGTTTTAATTTAATTATGGAATGTGTCTATTGTGCTTATTTAATTTCACAATAATTATAGAAGTTTTAACTTATTTCACTTTTTCTATTTTTTACCTATTTGTGTAACTGTCTGCAATTATATCAGCTCATAGCGAATAAACCATATCTGGGGGGGAAATTACATTAGTGTACATGAATATTTATTAGGCCTAGTCCAAAGCAAAATAAAAATTATGTACATATATCAAATGGTCTATATCTAGGGTGGATACATCAGTTTAATATTGTGAAACTGAAAAAAGTCATTTGGGATGTCACTTAGAATAAATCCTTCACTTAGGAATGCTGATGTACATAATTGTAATATGCAATATGGATAGAAGTAGTGGATTAACATAGTGAAATTAAATTATATTTTTCCCATAATGAATGGCTAGCTGAAGCCACTTAAGCACCCATCTTCCTCCTGATTAGCTTTTTTTTCAAAAATGATTCCAACGTTAATTCCACTGAAGTCTCACGCCAGACAATTTGGTGCAATTCTAAATGTATTCATTCCCTCATAGATTAATGGCATTTAGTTCTGATAAACTTTGATTATTAAGCAGATCTCTTGAGCGCACACACATGTATACACACATACACTTTGAGCAATGTGGAAAGTGAAGAGGAAAGGATTGCTCTTGCAGAGTTTAAAATGTATGTTTCAAGATTGTGGAAGGCCAGGAGGTAGGTTTGGTATATATGCACATGGCAAGGGAAAGGCAATCAAATCATGTCCTGCATGGTAGGTTTAAAAGAATGGTAATCTGTAGTGTAAGGGGAAGAGTAGAAATGACGTAGCAGATGGCTAAATGCTTCTTTTTTTTAAAAGAATCTCTCACAGATAAGTTCTCCCCCCATTAGTTCTGAGGAACCAATATAAGTCCTTGCAGAGGGTTGCACAGAATCCATCTTTTAAAAAATGGAACTCAACTTTAATTCAAAAAGACAATTCATCAGTTTCATAGAAAATGCCAGCTCCAAAATCAAGATAATGTAAGGCAATTCTAACTAATAATTAAATTTGTAGGTCCTACTCAGAGATAATTAGCTTATGCAGTATTGTATTTGTCTTCAAAGTAGAACAAGATTTTTTCTTGTGGAGCCAGATTAGTCAATGGACAATAACAGAAAAGTCATCTTCAATATTTTTTGTAGTTTCTTTGAAATAGCCAAAGACTGGACCTGTGAATTGCTATAGGGAGGATAAGCTGATAGGAATACTAAACTCCAAACATTTTTATGGATCCAATTACTTTGTATGGTGCTTGGGAAATTTTAGTGATCTAGTGTCTATTACCACTTATAAAACACTGTTGCGTATCTTAATGTACCCATGTGATGTTTGCACTGTACATTGTACCAGCTTAACAGCATGTGCCAATATATGTTAATGTGCCATACTTCAAATATTTTGTGATCTAGCAGCTTAAAGGAAGGTATATCTTATTGAATTTCAATAAAAGAGACATTCAGAGCAAACTTGCTTTGTGCAAGTTTGTATATATAGGCAAAATGGTTATTAGGGAATAATCAGAAGATAAAGGACCAAAAGAGACACTTGGAGCAGTGCTGGCAGAAATTTTTAAAATCACAGATCTGAGCTCTTATTGCAGGAATGTCAAACTCAATTTCATTGATGGCTGCATCAGAGTTGCGTTCAACCTCGGGGGGGCAGGGGGACGTAGCCTGCTTGACGTCACTTGTGTTGGCGCCTGTGGGAACCCAAACTCTCTGCCAGTAAAAACGGGACTCCCAATGTCTGTTTTTGGCTGTGACGGCCTCCCGAGCTCCATTTTCGCTGGCAGAGGGTTGCAGGAGGCCGTCATAGCCAAAAATGGAGATCAGGAGCCCGTTTTCGCTAGCAGAGGCACGGCGGTCCAGTCTTTTGCTGATTCCAAGGTGGCCCCACAGGCCAGATCTGAGCACCCCACAGGCCAGATATGGCCCGCCAGCCTTGAGTTTGAAACCTCTGCCTTATTGCATCTATAAAAAGCTGCCCATTTGAAATACCATTTTTTTCCCAATGGAAAACATAAAAGACCAGTTAAAGGTCTCTGAAGATTTAGTGTCTTTAATAAGGAATGCAGGTAAGATTATGAGATCCTAGAAAAGGAGGACATTCCCTTTTTTTTTTTGTACTCATGTCTCCCAGCCAGCCATCTTAGTGCTTAAAGATTATCCAGCATTTTACACATCCTATTTTTTTTCTCAAATGGACCATCTTCATGTTTTCACAATAGTTGTCATTCTGTCTACCGTGATCTTATAAATTGTCTCTTTCCTTTCCTTCATCTATTGACAAACTCAGCAGCCTAGATGTATATTATTTTATTTATTTCCTGAATCCGACAATCAGCTTCCATCCAGCTACTTCTTCAAATCTGGGATCACTTGACTCTTCATAGGCTTCCATGGTAAAATTTGAAAAGCACATTGTTATCATTAGTACATCATTAGTCCTGCTTTATAAACCCTTAGTAAGAAGGCAAAACAAGAAACAGTGGATGGAAACTCATCAAGGAGAGAAGCAGCCTGGAATTAAGGAGAAACTTTGTTCAAACAGAGAGTACAAATAACCAGTGGAATAGCTTGCCTTCAGAAGTTGTGGGTGCTGGAGGTTTTTAAGAAGAGATTGAACAACCATTTATCTGAAATAGAGTGTCTCCGGCTTCAGCTGGAGGTTGGATTAGAAGACATCCAAGGTCCCTTCTGGCTCTATTCTGATTCATTGATCAATTCTATATTGCCACCAGCATGTGCTTTTGAAAATACATACATATGTATATGTATATGTTTATGTGTATACATATAGAAACACACACAAACACACACACACACACACACACACAGAGAGAGAGAGAGAGAGAGAGAGATCATATACTTTACTTGCAGGTTGGTGGGATTCAATTTTTTTTACTACCGGTTCTGTGGGCATGGCTTGGTGGGTGTGGCATAGCTTGGTGGGCATGGCAGGGGAAGGATACTGCAAAATCTCCATTCCGACCCCACTCCTGGGGAAGGTTACTACTGGTTTCCAAACTATTCAAAATTTCCACTATTGGTTCTCCAGAACTGGTCAAAACCTGCTGAATACCACCTCTGTTGCAGGTCTAGGTTACATTTTCCCCAGTTTTTTTGGTGTACTTTTACTCACAGTTGCTAAGAAAATTAAACCATTAGTGTGTGCTCCTTTACCGTCTTAATCTCTTCTCCAAATTATCTGTGTCCTCCTTTGTCTGTTCAGATATCTACCCAGGCATAGATAAACCTGTTATGGTGAGCTCAGTCTGTAGAGGGGCTGTCGAGTTTTCATAGCCTCCAGCAGAAAGTCCAACTAATTGCTCGTAACTTTTTTACCCTACTTCCAAGCCGGGGGAAAAAACCTTGAAACTCTGGTTAGCTTGGCTCATTTTTCATTCTGAAGTGTGTTCTTTTTCCTCCTCTGAGTCAAGTTCAGCTCCTGCTGATTCACAGACACATCCATGTTGTTTTCTTGGCAACAATATGCAAGTGGCATGCCATTGACTTCTCTGAGATTTTTTCTCTCTCTCCAAATGTCAAATCCAGGTTGCAGTTTGGGATTTCCTGGTGATATCTCATCAGGACAGCCCCTGCCTAATTTCCAAGCTGCCTGCTGCTATTGAAACTGTTTTCTAGCAAAATGTGACATATCACTGTGACATTTTAACACATCTACATTTTCAGAATTTTTTTTTATTTATTATGCATTTTTAATCAAAGTAATTAATATAAGAAATTACACATGTACACTTTTACATCAAAACCTTTAATAGATGCTCTTATGCATTACACACACACATACACACAGAGAGAGAGAGAGATCCTGTCTATCATCTGTCTGTCTGTCTCTGTCTGTCTCTATCTATCTATCTATCTATCTATCTATCTATCTATCTATCTATCTATCTATCTATCTATCTATCGTATCTATCTATCATCTATCTATTCTTTTATTATTTTTATGAATAACTCTTGGAATGTGGCAAAGAGGTCCTTTCAAAAGAAGAAAAGGGGGGAAAATGTAATGAGTGAAAATGTTAGGCATCTTGATTTTACTTATCACTATTTATTTATGTTCCAGTTAGTAGATCTTGACCTTGCTTAACCTATAGAACTGATCTGTTTTCTTTTATTTAGACAATAAAATATATTGTAAAAAAAAATTTCTAGGAATTCCAAACATTTTTACCAATCTTATAACAAAAGGGATATTAAGGTAATTGGTTATAAGTACTGATTATGATCCACCAGGTGTTCAGTCATGATTGGAGTGCAATTTGCAAGCAATTTGCAAGCAGGAAATCTGTTGCTTCCTCGTTGTTCTTTTAGGAGTCTATTCTATATTAGCACACATTTTATTTATAAATCAGCATTCCAAAACAGCTGTGTATGCAGGTACTGAGGCTTACTCTACAACTGGAGTGCTTCATTTTAATCTGCAACATGTACCTTTACATTAGCAAAAGTCATAAAACACAGATGAGCAATCTCTACTTCTGCTGCTATTATGTTCTACACTTGTATGTAACACTGGATGGCATCATAAACAGAATAGATAATGTGCTGTATTGTTTAATATGTGTGCTTAATGAACCACAGTTTAAAAGTCATTACCCTAACAGTCTGATTTACTTTCAGATTTGATTATTTAGATTTAAGGTATCCATTTTTTTAATTCAGGATAAAACATAAGCATGTCTACTTATTAGGATAATTTTATTATTGCAGTGATATCAGTACAAGGGATACTCCTCAGTTTAAGGCAATACAGATAGTTCTTGACTTATGACCATAGTTGGAACTGGAACTTCTGTCGTCATTGAGACAATTGTTAAATGAGTCATACCGATTTTACAATTTTTTTGGGCACAGTCATTAATCAAATCACCGTGGTCATTTAGTGAATCACATGGTTGTTAAGATTACCCCACTGAGTTTGCTTGTCAGAAACCGTTTGGGAAGATAATAAATGCTGACCACATGACCCCAGGATGCTGCAACCATCATAAATATATGCACATTGCCTAGTGCCTGAATTCTGATTAGGTGACCATGGGGAATGCTGTAATTATCATAATTGTGAGGAGTGGTTTGCAAGTCACTTTTTTCAGCACCATCAAAACTTTGAAAGAGTCGCTAAATGAATGATCAAAACTCAAGGACTATTCTTTTGATATATTTTGGACTTCAAAGATCTATTACCAGTGATAAAACATTGTTACATCAAATTAGAATCAGAATAGAGCAGGAAGGGACCTTGGAGGTGTTCTAGTCCAACCCCCTGTTCAAGCAGGAGACCCTATACCCATGTTGGCGAACCTATGCCCCTGGCATGCAAGAGGTCGCCCGGAAGAGCCCCGCTGACAGCTGATTGTCAGGTATCTGGCACATATGCCTAGGGGGTGGAGGGATGTGTACAGGAGATGTGTGCACATGCGCAGGTATGCAGTGTGCGAGGGGAAAATCACACATGCACAGCAAGGGGGGTCATGTGCGCATGCGCAGGGGGTGGGGTGGGGCCCAGCATGCATTGCCTTCTGGGTGCTGGCACCCAGAGAACACGCACGCAAGTGCATGCACAATTATCGGCACGGGAGCTGAAAAAGGTTGGCCACCACTACCCTATACAATTTGAGACAAGTGGCTGTCCAGTCTCTTCTTAAAAACCTCCAGTGATGAAGCACTCACAATTTTTGAAGGCAAGCTGTTTCACTGTTCCATTGTTCTTAATATACCATGTGATATTGTACAAGATCAATAGTACGTGCCGATGTAGGTTAATTTGCCACACTCCACATATTTTGGAATCTAATGGCTTAAAAAGATGGCATACCTCTCACTTCTATTGAATTTCAATGAAAGAGGCATTTAGAGTACAATGTTGCTTTGTGCCAAAGTTTGTATTTAGGCAAAATGGGAACTAGCCGTCTGGAATGATGTGAGACAACAGCTTTTTAATGAGATTGTTTTGTCTAGTCATGTATGCCTAGTTGTGTATGAGAATTGATGGGCCACCTCAGAGATTGAAAGGTTCACAATTTCGAGTATTTGCCCATAGTTGGGAGAGAGCTTTGAGGTAATGAAACACTTTTCACTCTATCCCAGACTGTTAGAGCAATGTTTCTCAACCTCAGTATCTTTAAGCTATGTGAACTTCAACCCCCAGAATTTCCCGGCCAGCATAGAAGTTGGCCCAGGTATCTTAAAATTGCCAAGTTTGAGAAACACAGTAGTAAAGCATTCACAGCTCCCTCTGATATCACACTGGTCTCTATTCATGTTCTTAAAAACCCCAATTCATCACAAGGGATGGTTGAGGATTATCATGCCTATAGCAATTGTTTCCAGATTTCTTATTCTGGTATATCTTTATAGGAGCGACAATACCACACACAGATGCCTCATCAGATTTATTATTACCTCTCAATGTGTCAGACTGTAGTTCAGCAATTTCCCATCAGGCATGCACAATTGATATGTGTTTTTTTTTAAGGTAAGAAAAATTGTGGGTTTTAAATTACAAAACTGAAACTATTTGAAGCAACTTTTGTGAAATAATTTCACTTTAACAATGAAATGAAAATTTTGTATTTCAGTCATTCACTATCCTCAAATATTGTTGTTGTTGTTAGTCGCAAAGTCGTGTCCGACCCATTGTGACCCCATAGACAACGTTTCTCCAGGCCTTCCTGTCCTCTACCATCCCCCGGAGTCCATTTAAGCTCATGCCTACTGCTTCAGTGACTCCACCCAGCCACCTCATTCTCTGTCGTCCCCTTCTTCTTTTGCCCTCAATTGTTCCCAGCATTAGGCTCTTCTCCAGTGAGTCCTTCCTTTTCATTAGGTGGCCAAAGTATTTGAGTTCAAATAATATAGTAACTCAAAACATGTAGTAGTTAATTCTTTTACCTTCTGTCCCACTTTGCATAAGACTACAAAGAATACAAATAGATATTAGAGGTAGCCTTTGACTTACAACCACAATTGAGCCCAAAATTTCTGTTGCCAAGCGAGATATTTGTTAAGTGAGTTTCATCCCATTTTATGACCTTTCTTGCCACATTTGCTAAGTGAATCTCTGCAGTTGTTAGGTTAGCAACCTAGTTGTTAAGTGAGTCTGGCTTCCCCGTTGATTTTGCTTGTCAGAAAGTTACAAAAAGTGATCACATGACACCAAGATACTGCCACCGTCATAGATATGAGTTAGTTGCCAAGTGTCTGAATTTTGATCTTGTGACCATGGGGATGCTGCAGCGGTCGTAAGTGTGAAAAACAGTCATAAGACACCTTTTCCAGGGCCATTGTAACTTCAAACAGTCATTAAGTGAACTGTTGTAAGGCTAGGCCTACCTATATTTGACTGGTTTACTACCAAGCTTCCTGTTGTCTATGTCCACCAATTGCTAGATCTGCTTAGCCGTATTACACTGTCAATCTTAGTTTTGTCATCAAACATACTGATGTCCCGATGAATGGATCTTTCTTTTACCTTTTTTAACTTTATTTTTTTTATTGTTATTGAGCGTTTGTAGAAGAGTAAGGCCTATCTCGTGAATATAAGCACTTTTTTTAAATCAAATTTTTATTTTTACTCAAAACAATAAAAATACAAACTCCAAAAGGGGTGGAGGGAGAAAAGAAAACACAAAAACAAAACAAAACTAGACAAGACTACACAAAGAGAAGAAAAAAAAACTATGCATAAAACAAAACAAGCATATACATAAACTGTCGTTCCTGCCCCCCCTCCCAGTTGAATACTGATAAGTATATTTCAACAGTAATAATTTCCCTCTCCCCTTGCAAAACAGGCACACAATTCATAATCTTCTGCAACACTATTTACCCAACCCATTTAAGGTGATATCCATCTTGTTAACATGGTTAAAAGGTAAAGCCTACAGCAGAGTTAAACTTTTTTTAACTCAAGTTTTCTAAAGGAGACAGAATTTTAACAGCTGAATTGTCTCCTTCAGAAGCCTGAATTTCTACTCACCCCACATTGTCCTGAAGAGAAAACTATCTGCTTCTCACAAATACAAGAATGACATTGTAAACAGAACCCAAGGAAAGAAAATGTATGGGTTAAATGACTTCTTATTGTATTTCCCCTCAGGGAGATAATGTGCTATACACACACCCCAACACATACATCACTTACTCCCCCGCAAGAGGGCTCATTTAAGCTTTTTTTTTTTTTTACAGAGAAAAGAAAGCAGTGGGCACTAATGGTTTGGGGTTGAATATAAATACACGGCAAATAATTGCTTTTAGAATTCCCATTGAAGACTCACTTGTGTAAATACTCACAGCAAAAATTATTTTTATTCCATTTCAGATTATGAAATGACATTTAAAGTCTGGCTAGTTAACTTTGTAAGAGTAATGGGATTCTGTGGTTGTCATGTGTGTTTCTAAAGTTAAGGCAATCCATAAATTGCACAAGGTACCTGAAGGCAGCTGCTTAAAATGCAGACAAAGCTGTTCTTGTTCTTTGAATGATAATGTGTTTTTCAGAAGAAGAAAAAAGGAGAGAAGGTAAGAAAGTAAGTGGCCTGTTACCAAATAGTTTATCTCCTCTTCTTGTTTCTTCAGCTAGAAGGAATAAAAGGAGCTAGTTTTCTTCAGAGAGAGAAAAAGTGAAAAGCAACTTCATTTTAAGGAACAGGTCCACACAAGTGAATTGATGTAATTCCCATGAGATAGTGTGTCTTTTTTGAGGTGACCCCAGGATCACTTATGTATGATCATTCTCCCTTGATTAAATTCTGCATCACAAGAACTCTGAATACTAAGCAGATTGACAAGCTAAATAAAAACTTGGGAAGGGAGGGAGGGAAGGAAGGAAGGAAGGAAGGAAGGAAATATTAGCACTGAGAGGGGTGGTTTCCAGTTCTTTGTTATCATCAGAGACTATTCTGACCTAGGTAATTGAGTAAAAAAAAGCTGTATTTTAAGCTCCAAATTATACATTACTGTAGAAGCTGGTGTGCTCCTCCCCATACATGTGTAATAATATGTGGAGATGGGTTCGTATCAGTCTTATGAGATAGAAACATGCCCAGTCGAGCTAATTCTGCTCTGTTGTTAGATTACATTAACAGAATTTTATAAGGGTGAAGGAACTTGGGGCCCCTTTACAGCTCAGTTAGGGAGGATCCCTTACTAGCCCTTTTTATCACACATACTTCTGCTGTGGGCTAAGTTGCCTTTTATCTGACTGTTCCCTTTCATTGCCCTCTCTCTCCAAACTCATCCTCACATAATCATTATAGATGGCTACAAAGGATACCCAAATCTAAACACTATCACGAATGACTCCACTTTTTCTGATCTCTATGCCTAAAAAAAAAAAAACCATTGATGACTTTGAAAGCATTTCAAAGCAAAATTCTTCTGATTCACATTTTACAGATTGGAAAGACTAGATTCCCAGAATGTTATTCTTAGCTCAAAAGAAAACACAATACCCAAACATATTTATATCCACACAGTAACTAATTTTATGAGAATGTTTAAAGATATAGAAAGAGAATGGAGCAACCTTTTGAATGAAGACACCAAAGTGTCGGCCTAAGAAAATTGAATTGATTTATATAGAAATGTAGAAAGCTTGAAATTCTTATGGATCTATTGTTTGCTTCTTCAGCTCCATATACACTCTCATTTCTGTGTTGTATCCTCGTAAAATGCCAGAACTATTTTGCATGTTCAAGTAAGAAAGAAGAGTTAATCTCCAGTTTTCAGATCCTAATGAAAATCAGTGCCAAGCCTCCCGTTCTTGGAAATCTAAATCATTCTTGTTTGGGTCTAGATAATTGATTAATGCAACAAAAGATGTGCTGACTATAGCTTGATGCACAAATCATGCCATGTGGGTAGAAGTACATCAGTGATGATTAGCTGTCACACTCATGTGCTCACAAATAACATCTGTGCAGTTCATCTCCCCTGTCAGGCAAGTTGTGTTACTCTGTGCTTTTAATGGAATGTATGAAATCAATATCAACTTAGCAGTGGCCAAATGATCTATGATTTGAACAGCATGGCTTTGATGAATACCCCTTTTAAGGTAGATGTTTAAAGTTCAAATTAAAAAGAAAACTCAGCATGGAACATGAAGTGCACTCATGAAAAGGAGAATACTTGCTTTTCCCATTGAGCCTCACTTCCCCATTTGACTCCCCCCCCCTCAAATGATTGAAATGGGTGTGGAACCTTTTAAGATTTTTTTTTTTTAAATGTGAAACTTCCAAGCACAAGATGCTGTAACCTAGGCAACCATTTGTAATTAATTTTAAGCACTAGCTGTTTTGTGATGCACATAAAACCTGACAAACATTCTCAGAAGGATAGTTTACCTGATCTGTTTTCTTTGTACTCAAAAAAAGGGATGGAAATATCTCAGTACCTCGAGCAACATAACCACAGCAGTAAAGTGATGCTGAGATTATTGAATAAGAAATCAGGGAGGGGCAGGAAGGGAAGAACAACATTTAGAAAAAATTGTTTAAAAGTTCATATGGTAGCCTGAAAAGACTTACCATTAAATTCTCCTTTCCAAATCATGTTCTCCAGGTTCAGATTATTAGGAAACTGGTCCCCTAACTCAAAGATAATCACCTCCTTCCTGTCACTTTAGCGAACATCCAAAAGTCACTAAAAGGAGTTTAAATAATTCCTCTATGAGTAGGGTCTGGTTAATGTCATTAATATTGGTAGTTTTCAGCTGATTATTTGTTTCGTAATAATTATGGATTCTGAATCTACAATACTGTAAATGAGTGTTAAGTTTGAGTTATAGCTACATATAAGATAAAAGTAAAGGTTTCCCTTGCACATACATGCTAGTCATTTCTGGCTCTAGGCAGGGGATGGTGCTCATCTCCATTACAAAGCTGAAGAGCCAGCACTGTCCAAAGACATCTCCATGGTCATGTGGCTGGCATGACTAAACATTGAAGGCTCACAAAACGCTATTACCTTCCCACCAAAGTGGTCCCTATTTTTTGTGATTGACAAGCTCAGTGTCTTAGCCACTGAGCCACCACGTCCCATTAGCTATATACACATATGTATAATATCTATATCCATGCCTACTATACCTATACCTATCTATCCACACACATGAATACATATAGACACACTGTTTAACTGATTGATGATTAAATTAACTTTTATTTTTTTAATCCATTTTATTTTTCTTTTGTTTTGTGATATGCCTTGGTAAAGGTGAATAATAATTGTCATGTTGTTATTGTGAATTAGACTGATATAGTATTGATGATATCGACTCTCCATGAACTAATAGTAGGTGTCAGCCAGAGGTTATATGAGAATGGGTGAAATGCTGTAATCAGAGAAAATAGAAGAAAATATTGATTTAATATTCTGCCTTTATTATTTTTATCAACAACTCATAGTGTTGAACGTATCTAATACTTCTTCTTCCTATTTTCTTCACAACAACAACCCTGTGAGGCTGGTTGAAAGAGTGAAAGAGTGACTGGACATTCATGTAAGCTGCCTTGAGTTGCCATGTGCAAGTAGGCGGCAATATCAATGTTTTAAAATACATTTTTAGTCCTCAGGCAGGACTCAGGCTTCTAGCCTGATGTCTTAACCACTAGGCCAAACTGGCTCTAATGAATGATGACGATGTAAGAGTCCAATGGGTTCCTGGCTACAAATTCATTTTATAACATATCTGATTTATAACATACCTGTAATAATGAACTTTTTAAAAAAAGAAACCAAATAAAAAGAACTTTTTTTCACTGTCTGATAATCCTATGCAGGGGGTAAGGAAAACTTTAAAAATGGAAAGCAAAATAGTTACAGCAACAAAAGAGAGAGAGAGAGAAGGGAGTATGGGAGAAAATGATATGTGGAATAATTAGAATGGCATGTGGAAAAGAAACCATAGTTTTGTTGAGGGCGACTGGACCATGGTTTAAGGAGAGAACAAATCCAGGATACTGCGGGAGATAGAATGGTTAAAACTCATCCAAACATGTCAGCAATATTATCATTAATTGTTGATACTAAATTCAGAGATATTCTGGGCTCGAGAAAGCCTGAAGTATGGAATTGAGCTGGAATGAGGTTTTTTTTTTTTTTTTAAGTCTTCCTGACTGGGATTTTCTGTCAGTTGAGAGGAGAAAACCATGATTTGAAAGAGAAACTGGATGCTGTTAGAGAGAACGAATTTGGGGACCAGCTATTTGGATCAATTTAGTCTTGAATCCCTTTGCAGTGTGAGAATCAGCTCTGTGGGTAAAGCAAGCATTTGACAAGTTTTGAACAATTTGAAGGGTAACATTTAAGGACACAGAGCATTTGCTGCCTGAGGCTATGCTCTGAAAGAGGCTTGGCATTAGTCTGCCCAGGAATCCACGAAACAATTTTAAAGAATCTTTAGGGAAGTGGAGGGGGGGAAAAACCCCCACTTAGAAGTGCTTGAGTTTTACTATTTCTGACTCCATCTAAGATGAAAAGTATTAAAATAGACATTACCATATCTGAACTGGTTCAGTTTCTATTTTACAAAGTCTCTTTGGGTTTTGTTTTTGCTTTTTTGAGAGAACTTTTAATAAAGTGTGTGGGGGGTGGGGAGATCATGAAAAGATCTAGGGAGGAAACAAGGCAATTTCTACATTCATACTGTTTCACACTGATGTAAGATTCAGTTGATTATATCAGGATAGCAAATAAAATAAAATAAAAACAGTCTAATAAGCTACATTCAAATTTAATTATACGGGTACTCCTCAACGTATGACCACAATTGAGCCCATAATTTCTGTCGTTAAGTGAGACATTTGTTAAGTGAGTTTTGCCTCATTTTACGACCTTTCTTGCCATAGATTTTGATCACATGATCATGGGGATGCTACAAAGATTGTAACTGTAAAAATGTGTTCATAAGTCATGACCTGTACCGATAACATTCACATATAAAGGAAGCAGATATTTCCATTTAGATGTAGATAATTTTTTTTTTTTCCTTTCACGAAGTCTCTCAATTTTAAAAACATATTCTGGTAATGTGGTTTTATGTTCATGCAAGAAACTTGCTTGTAATCAGTGGTGGTATTCTACCGGTTTGTCCCAGCTCTGCCGAGCCGGTAGCGCCAATGAGCAGTGAAGACCGAACCGGTTTTCTCCAACGCTCTGCTGTTGGGCCCACCTGCCCACCCGGGCTCCCATACTATCCTTTATTCTCTGCTTTTGAAACACAGCTGCTTTGCGCGGCACAGCAGATTGCGGTGCGGCAGCTGCTGAAGTGACAGGGAGAGTACAGGCTTGCAGGAGGTGAGTTGGACAGCCTCTGCGCTGGTGCAAAGCTCATGTTTGGTGTGCATGCATGCACAAAGTTTGCCCACCAAGCCATGCCCACCGAATCGGTGGTAAAAAAATTTGAAATGCACCATTGCTTGGAATGATTGATTTTTAACTGTCCTCCAAGTGCAGCTGCTCCTGCCAACATTTAAAAGCAGATCATGGGACAAGAGAACCCTGAAGCAAGAGAATTTCCAATTGGCAGGTTCAATACTTGGGCTAGGCAAATCTGTCTGATTTGATTTTGTTCATTTTCTCATTTTCTCACCCTGATCTTGTTCTTTTCCAGTACTGTATGAATTTGTGAGTACTTTTAAAAGTGAATATACCATTTTCCAGAACACTACTTCTAAAATAGGGTTTCTCAAGATGCATTTGGTAACACATACAATTTTTATCATTATTTTTTTTTATTTCCAAAGTTAAAATACAAACTCCAAAGGAAAATAAGAACAAAGCAAAAGTAAACAAGACCAAAAAAAAAAATCTGCATAAAAAAGAACAAAAAAATAGATTGTTCCCTCTAGCTGAACTTGTATGATCTACTTGAAAGAGAGAATATAAGACTGCTGCATGAATATTTTGGTCCAAAATGTGTAGACAATTGGCACATCAAGTGAAACTGGACAAAAGCCCTTTGGCTTCTACTGGTTGCCTGACCAGTAGTTGTGAGTCCAACAAGACCCCCAAAACTCAGGCCTGGTATTTCAGTTAATTGGCAACCTAACCTTGAACTAATATAGGAATTGGGATTGAACCAGGTTGGATAAACCATTTCACCCTCCAGGAATTTAGTAGGAGCTTCTTTTGGATCCATTGAAAATCTTCTATCATGTCAACATCCTTGACCTGACCCAAAATGGTAATATATAATTCATTACTCATCACAAATCAATGGTTCCCTGTCTCAGAAGTTAAAAGAAAAGAAGAGAGAGCTGAGCTGTATGTCAACTTGTACCAGAGTTCAACAGCTCTTCCCTCATTCCTAATGACTGGTCCTCTCAATCAGGTAGGAGAAGCAAGGGTATCTCCCGCTTCTTATAGCAGCAGAATACCATGGGTGAAGTTACTGAACAACAGAGAGTCACACAAGCCTTCCTCTTTAGAAGTATATTTTTATTGATGGTTATTTTATTTTCATATTATTTCTGATTTATTCCCCTTTATTATACACAACCCACAGTTGTAATATTGGGGCAGTTTACAAAAATAGTAAAAGAATAAATAACACAATTACCAGTAAGGATGTCCTGTTTCATGGAGAGATTGGTTAAATGTGGATCTAAATTAATTTCTTCTCCATTCTGTTTCCATTCTATTCTCACTACTCTTTAAATATATACACCAAATTAGCTCAGCAACATAGTATGACTCAGCACTTAAATATTAGCACATTTAAGAATGTGAACTGACATTAACTTAAAACTTAATATTTATGGTCGATATGAAATAACAGCCTTACTATATTTTGAGGTTGCCTGCAAAGTACATCATCTTAAAGTGATGAATTACCTGCCCATATTTTAAACTCAAACAGTAAACATGGTAGCTGAAAAAAGTCTGATGAAACATATGCATAAGACCCTGTTTTAAAGCTACTTTTTGGTGGTCAGATCCAAGGCATTCCTTTCTAATATTTTTCCTTGCCATTTTCTTAAGAAATACTCTTATTATCCATGGGATGTTAATAGTTAACTTTTGAGGAAAGGGGTCAGTAAATGACCTTTTTGATGATTTCCATCTGTGCATACTTGATTGTGTCTCTGAAGGCTAGATTATAACCTGTGCCATCTGCAAAGAGAAGCAAACGAACTCACTCAGCCCCTCCCGTGATTCATTCCACCACCATCAAGCAGAAGTTACAGCAGTCATATCCCTTCTATAACGTACTTAGTGACCCAGAAATTTCATCCTGCTGTACTGTGCATTAAAGCAATTAGATACAGTGTTAAAAATCAAGGGTTGGACCATATTTAAACCAACCAGAAAGATCGATTCCTGTTCAAATTTCTGTTCAAGACTATTCAAAACTTCTGTTCAAGTTATAAAACTGCTGTTCCTAAGAAAAAAACAATAGTTTTTTTTAATGTTAATTGGAATTTGAATAGGAAGCAAAGCATATAAATGTATCGATCTAAATATAGGCACCACTATTCGCGTCATCCTATTGATTCAAAACAGAATCACAATTTCTGTACATCTTTTATTTAACTGAGTATAAATGTCATCATTAGAGTTGTTGGTGTGGCCATATAAATTTGTTTAATAAATAAATAGATGGAGTCTATTTATTGATCTAATGTGTTTCTAATGCCATGGGGGTTTGGATTTGGGGATTATGGTTTTTATGTTGCGGATTTTGTTGCTGTGGTAAGTTGCCTGGAGATGCCTCTGGGTGAGTTGAATGGCCGTAGAACTGTTCAGGCAAGTAGCTTACTAAACTACTTGCCTTTGAACAAATCACACTATTTCACCCTAAGCTATTTTGCAGTAAGGTTACTGGTATATTTGGTATAATTAATGCAATGGGAAAATGAGTGCTACCTTTTGCCACTGGAAGAAAAGGCATGATATAAATAATAGCAATTCATAAATATTATACAGGTAGTCCTCAACTTACAGCAGTTCACTTAAGTGACCTTTCAAGGTTACAATGGCACTGAAAAAAGTTACTTATGACCATTTTTCACACTTATGACCATTACAGCATCCCCATAGTCACATGATTTACATTTGGATGCTTGACAGCTGATTCACATTTATGCCTGTTGCAGTGTCCTGGGGTCATGTAATCACCTTCTGCAACCTGCTGACAAGCAAAGTCAATGGGGAATCCAGATTCACTTAACGATGATGTTACTAATTTAACCACTACAGCAATTCGCTTAACAAATGTGGCAAGAAAAGTCGTAAAATGGAGCAAGACTCACTTAACAACATACATTTTGGGCTCAATTGTGGTCATAGGTTGAGGAACTACCTGTATTTATTATTTTAATCACTCAGATTTTCAGTTATTTCAATCATTTATTGTCCAGTGACAATAAAATAAGATACAGTAAAACATCCATAATAAAGATAAACAATGGCAGTAAAATCTCCATGGTAATAACAATAAAGGCAGATAAATTAATTTAATCCTCAGTCCTAAGAATCCTAAAGCCTCCTACCTATAATTCACAGAATCAAAAGCTACAAGAGAGAAATAAAAAAAACATAGAATTAAAAACGTAATATTGATGGTGAACCATCATATTCTGAAAGGGATATTGAAGAGCTCAGTCTTTGGTAGCCTCCAGAAAGATGATACCAAACATCTAACCTTAGAGGCTCATTTCCAAAGAAAAAGTATCATGATCCTAAAGCAATGCTTTCTAGCCACAGACCTCCCACCCCTCTTTAGCCATGAAATAGTATTGCCTCCTTTGCTTCTTCTCAGACAGTTTCTTCAAGAGGGTTGAACCTGGAAAACAGGGTCACTCGAGTAAATATTTTATTTAGCAGCGAGGGCTTGTAAATAAAAACAATTGCTTTGAATTTCATGTAGAAACCAATTGGCAAGCAGTGTGGTCCATTTCTAAAGTGATCCAAATGACTGGCATTGTTCAATCAGTATTCTGCATTAGGGTATTTCTAAGTAGTTTTCAAAGCAACCTCAATTGGAGTTCATGGCAGAAGTTCCAACTGTGTAGTGATGAGGGCAGTCATGAATATGATAATTAAAGAATAATTAATTAAAGAATAAACTAGTAGGGCTGTGAATGGACATGTTGATTCAATGAAACTTCAGTGGAATCCTCTCTTCAAACCCAACTTCTGAATTGTAGAGAAGACCTGTATGATGCAATGAACTGAATTCTGAAATTGACATGAATAGTTGGCTAATATATGGTATCACCTCATTAATTATTTTACCAAACAGAATTCCTTTGGAATAATAAAGCTAACAATGCTTGGATTTCATTCATTTCCTCAGTTCATTGTTTTAATATAGTTAGCCATAATCTGCTTTCTCTTCTACTAATGAATGTTATATATCTGCGCTGGTCTTGGAAACCCAACTGGGAATTAGCTCAGCAATCAGCACTCTGAATATGGGCTCATTTATTTGTCTCTTTGTTCTTGTTTATGTCATACTTATACTTGTTCTCTTGTAGCATGTTCTGATAACATAAATAATGCTCCTCTGCCAGTTAGTCAACTTGTCCAGCAAGCTGCAACTCTAATATAAGCATAACCTGAAAATGTTGAGGTGAGTCCTTCCCAAAAGTTTGCCTAGTAACCATCCTCCTAACATTCCTGGAAGAAAAGCAGGGACCAGAGACCAATTATCCTCTGCCAAACCTGAAAAGTTCAGATTTTGGAAACCACTAAGCTAGGACCCCCTGAAATAGGATTTTAAGTCAATATCATATTTCAAAATCCAGACTTTGAATTGGTTTGGCTAACATTGTATAGGATTTTTGGCAAAATTACATAGTGAGTCATTTGGTGTAATGGTCAAGGCACCAGGCTAGAAATCAGGAGACTGTGAGTTCTAGTCCCACCTGAATGCTACAAAAGCAGGGGTGGGTGATTTTGAATGGTCACTCTTTCTCAGCCTTTAGGAAGAATCCCCCTGAACCTTGCTTACCACTACAAGGCCTATATAGCTCTGAATACTGCTCAAGGTAAGCCTTCATCAATTGTACTCCGAGTGCAGAAAATTATGACTTCAACAACAGAGTGGTCAACATCTGGAATGTCCTACCCGACTTCATTGTTACAGTCTCAACTCCTCACAGCTTCAACCTCAAACTGTCTACCATGGACCTCACCCCATTCTTAAGAGGTCCTTAAAGGGGGCATGCATAAGCACACCAGCATGCCTACCATCCCTGTCTTACTGTCCCCATTTATCTGTATTTACTTCCTTTGTTCTTGTTTATGTTCATACTTATACTTGTTCTCTTGTACATGTTTGACAAACAAATAAAATAATAAATAAATAAAATAAATAAGAAGGGAGTGACATACTAATTCCAAAAATGCTGCCAAGAAAATTGAGCAATTAGTTCAGGCAATTGCCAGTAGTAAAAAACAGACTGGAGATTACACACACAATACAAAAGGAAAAAACTCTTGAAGGTATACAACTGGAATTGGATACAGTTGAGGTTCTCTAAAGCATCTAGCGTCCCTATTATTTTCTGCCAAAAAATGAAACAGTTTCAGATATTTTGAAATTTCCACTTTACAGCTTATGTATTTTTCCTCCTCTGAAATAGGATTTCAAGTCAACTCAACTAAATCATATGCCATCAAATCTCGATTTATTGCCTGAAGTAGAATCATCATATCATTGGATCACCAATTTCCAATTCAAATAGAATCAGAAATGATTTGCAGATCGATATGAAATACTCTTTCTTCTGGAGGCTTGCATTTCTAGAATATTTTCCCTCAGACTTCCAAGATGGATGTCATTATCAGGCAGATCAGACAGAAATATGGACAGGCAAACTAATTCTACTTTATTGTAATGCTATATTAACAAGTCTGAAAGTACAATTCTCCTGCCACTATTTTTATCGCTCAATAATTTAGGAAGTATGCCTCCTGAAACTCTTGCTTATGCCCACTAGGCAGCCGAGGCCTATGATAGCTCTTATTTGACTGTTTCCTAGGCAGCAGCTCTTCATCTACAATTGTATGTTGTCTCCTAGTGATCATTATTTAAGGCATTTTGCCTTTGATCCAATAGGTAATATTCATCATATTGGCAATTGTTAATCTTATTCTCCGCAACTTAATTTTTCCGAGGGTTACCAGATCTGGGCTGAAAAAACGTTGGCAACACTAAAGAGAAACAAAATATTCTCAATACTGCCCTGCAGGGATCAGCTGAAATGTATAACCAGATCTAATAGGGTTTTAAAAAAAAACTAATTTGGCAGCACTTTGATATCTAATAATGATTTTCATAAACCACTGCAGGCTTACCATGTTTTAACTACGTGTTGTGTACAGAAATATTTCCTTTATCTCCCTGCACTGATTCTTCAGTGAACATTATTCAGTTGGGTGTTGGAAGAAAAATCTACTTGGTTCAGTTCCAAACAGGGAGAAAGGCACTGGAAACAAAATGGAGGCTGGAGGCTGAATTAGAAAGAGAGTGATGAACAGAACCACCAGGGTTTGTGGTTCTGGTACAGCTGACAAAAATGGAGTTGAATGTGTGGGTGTGGGTGTGGATGGGTGGGGTTATACCTTCTATGGGCTTTGTATTTGAGCTTGACTGTTTTCAGATTCCTGTGAGGTCATGTACGGGTTATGTAGGGGTCATAGCTGGCTCTATAGGCAAAAGAGGAAATGCAAATTCTAGGTGCTTGTCTGAGCTAATCTGGTCAACTTCTGGCTTATTGTTTATCTGAGCTCCCAGGTGAAATTTGGACTGCTCTGGGATGGTGCAATAAAGGAGCTTGTGTTCTAAAAGGGTGTTGCACAATTCCTGTTGTGTCTTAATGGCTTGTTGTCCTGTGTTGGATCTTGCATGAGGGGCTGCTTCTAATCCTACCATTCTGTTCAGAGTTTGCTGCAGGGAGTTTCAAAATATCCTGTCTTGAATGGATTTCTGCCTGCAGTATTTACTTGTGAATAGAGCTATCTAGATACTTGACTTCCTCTTTCAATAAGCTCTTTATCTCTTAAGTGTTGGCATCTGCTGCAGGCTATTAAGAAAGACTTGGGAACTGCTTCCTGCTTCTAAAAACACATTTCTCCATTTCTCCTCTAGGGGAAATATAATATTCTGCCTTTTTTAATATTTCCCAAAATATTTCATTCTTCTGTGTGTGGGGGAAACCAATTCAACACACACAGTCCTTCATGTAAATAATTTGAGTTCGTCATGCTGGAGTGGCATAGGAAATTTAAATGTGCTAAGAAGGGCTAGCAATAGCTATGTTGAGTTCCAGAGATGGAGAGATTTCAAAGTAGGGAACTGAGTTGTACTGTGTGCAGGCATTTTTAGCTGATAAGGGTCTGCAGGTTCCAGTGCAGACCAAAAATATTCTAAGAGTTCTGGTCCAAGAGAAGAACTCTAAAGACAGAAATGGACCAAACTTTAAAGGACTATGTCTATGCCCAGAGTTCTGAGAGAAGAGAGAAGGGTTTCTGGTTAGCCACATGGGATTGCCAGCTAAACATGATCACATTCTTTGTGATTAATCCTCTAAGCAAGGAATTTAGTTATACCTAA
This sequence comes from Notechis scutatus, assembly GCF_049901735.1. Classification (NCBI taxonomy): domain Eukaryota; kingdom Metazoa; phylum Chordata; class Lepidosauria; order Squamata; family Elapidae; genus Notechis; species Notechis scutatus. Next base: position 90,969,807 of record NC_142011.1, on the reverse strand, counting down.
ATTTTAAAACAGATTTCTAGCAGAAACACTACTTTGCAGGCAGGGAAAAAAATGACTTGTTAAATTGACAATGAAAAAAGGTTTAAACATGTAATGAATAATAATAATTTGTGTTTTAAAAATTAATAAAACTTGTTTTTTTAAAAAAAAAATGTGAAAAAGGCATGGCTGCACTGGGCGTTTCTTACCTCAATTAATCATTTACTCTGGCTACATTAATTTATACACCTGGGATCAATATACTCATACCCAGGTGCAGACATAAAATAAATTTACTTTAGGCTAAAATAAAAAAAAATCATATAAACACCTTGCTTTATAAGATGCATGAATTTTAATATATGTTTGTTGACATTTGTAGGGATAGTAATAATGAATAAGTTTGCGAACTTAGAAGAATTGCTAAGTGGTAAACATTATTTTGTATTCATTGAAACAGTATGTTATTATTGCTATATTGACAGTTCATGCATAAAGAGTACCAACATAATGTAGCTTTGTAAGCAAATAAAACAAAATGGTGATCCAAATTTTTGATACATCCATGCTTTATGCTTTTAGTTTTATGTTTCATATTTCATGTAAAAGAAATAGCTGGTGATTGTTCTCTGCAATCCATTGTCACTTTAGTCAATGTTTATTTCACACTTAATCTGAAATTAACAACAGACTAGATCATTAGCAAAGTAAGCCTGAAAAAAATGTTAAGCTGCTACAGTATTTGTGCTCTTGTCTATCACCAGAGAAATTAGGAAATCCAGGCAGTTCAAATACAGATTTATTGTGAGCTTAAGCTCTCTATAAGAATCTGAACTACTAGCAGTCAAAGCAATTAGGTGGTAGATAATGAATTCATGGTGGCCTGAACTCAGATCTCTTGTGGCCACAAAGGGACTTATGACAGATGATGTATTTGACTCCTCCCTCGGGCTCAGCCTGGTCATCTCCTCAGTTCTATTACAAATGGAGAAAGAAAATATGTTCCACTGTGCTACAGAAGCAACTCAATCAGAAGTATGGCATGGAGTCTATTGTAGTTCAAAGGGACAAAAATGTTCCTCCAGGTTTCAAGGCAAATAAAAGAAGTGGGAGAAATGAGTGAGAACAGGGAAAACACTTGGGACATTGGGCAGCCCAGAAAGGGGACAGGAAAAAAAAAAGTATTAACCATACCCAAATATTGCTGGCCAAATATGATAGACTTATTTTCATGGCAGGACATGAGTAGAGCAGTTCTGTCATCTCCCCACATGGAGGAAATGGCTTGTTGGGTTAATTATTTGGAGTAGAACACCCCGGGCAATGGGTGCAAATTAATTTCTGCTTAAAGGTTTAACCAAAAAAAAATTGCAGTAGGATTCTCCAGAAAGCAGACCTTATTAGAGCTCTGCATGGATGTTGCTTAGGAACTAGTTGATGCCAATGAAATATGATGGCTTCTTGAGTGAATTCTCTGGAATGTGTACAGCAGTATGGATACGGCATTTTCTTTCAGATCTCTCCAAGTCTTCCACTCCTTCCTGAAACAGAATTCTTCTTATGAATCATGACTACTATTACTTTATTATAACTATTATTATTACTACTATTTGTTTTGCTTGGTGTTTTAAATATCCCCTAATTAATTAATAAGGAACAATCAATAACCCTAACAGTTCTCGTATTTCCATATTAAATTCAGGAGAAGCTCGATTCTGCAGGGCCTTCAGAAGCCTCCCAAAGCCTCCCAAAGTAGATCAATCTAAGAAACCAATGCCATGTCAGTCAGGGTCACTTTTACTGTCCCAACTCTACTATCAGAATCTTGCAATTCTGAATGTGCTTCCCTCTTCCTCCCTTTATATCTGCATGAACTAAGTAGGGGCTTGTCTGAGGTATTTTCTCAAGTACCAGGTTGGCCCAGGTTCAAACCTTGTTTATCTGATTGTAGCTTTGCTAGCAGTTCTTCCTATCACTCAAGGCCATTCCTTCTACCCTCTACAACAGCCAGGGAAATGAGCATGGATTCAGTTGTCATTTAAACCTAGATAACATTGGGACCAGAATTGCTGTTGTGGTTCGCCGGCAGCCTGTACAGATGCCAGTGGAATTGGACAGTGGGGAAGAACAGGGACCAGTCCGGGAGTCTGTGGAGGACTCAGACAAGGGTCCTGCATCCGATGCAGAGATGGAGCCAGGACCATCTGGGAGTTGTGTGCTGACTCCAAAGCCTCCAGAGTCTGGCAGCAGTGAGGCAGAGGAACAAGGGGAGCCTGTTCCCAGTGTGCGTGTGCGCAGAGCTGCTAGAAGGCAAGAGCAGCTAAGACAAAAGGGGAGTAAGGCTTGGAGGTGATTGCCCCTCCCATAAGATATAAAGGAGGTGCAAAGGTAGAGAAACCTTTGCAGGAAGCAAAGTCGTTCGCTCCGTTCGGATTAAACTTTGAAGCTCTGTGTGGACTTTGTACTTCAGTTGGTTTTTTCAGTTAATTTGGCACTTTAGTTGTTGGCAGCAATTCAAAGGAGAGAAAGGTGGGTGCTTATCTCAAGGGACTGTTTGGGACTCATTACAGGCTGGGAATGAACATAATTCCCAGTGTTGAAATAAAAAGAGAGTTGTTTTAACTAAGTGTGGGCTTAATTACAGTCTCAGGAAGCCTTGGTTAGAACAATTGCATTCCATAAGCTGGTGACTCTCCCCCGTGTTGCTTCTTGACGCATGGAGTGTTGAATTCAAGCAGTGGAAAAAATATGACTGACTATAGCAATTTATCAATTCTGAAGTACTGAAAAATAATTTTATTTACCACAAATCTTTTATCTACTTCATATATACTGTGTGTAACTGGCCTTTTGGGTTTAGGCACCATTATGTAAAACACAAATAAGGAGTAAGAAATCATAAGATAGGATAAGACCCTACATATTCACCTCTTCAATCCATGATGATGTAAGAGACTATGAAAAGATCTGGACTACAGTCAAATGAAAGATTATCTCAGCAGCAACAGTCCACCTTAACTAAGTAACCTAGGCTCAGAAATTACTAGATACTAAGATTGCGGTCAAACCTCAGAGAGCTGGTAAGACAAAGGAAGCAAAATTGGCATATATTTCAGCAAGGGATCTTTAATCCTATGCTAATAAATACAGAATCTTTGGTTTGCCAGATCTCACAATACTTGGACTGAGTTGCCATTTCTTTCAACGAGCTCTCTCCTACATTTCCCATAATTTCACACATAACTTTTTCAATCCAGACATTCCCATATTATTTTCTAACTATAAGGTTAGTTGGTTTTGTCACACATCGGCCAATATGTGACAAGCTCACACAATAGTAAATTTGCCCCACGTTTCTTCACCTATTCTATGCAAGCTATGATCTAAAAGAATATTTTAAAAATCAATGTTTCTTGCCCATATTCCACTGCTAGGGGATACATGCAACAAAATGTCCTTAAATCTCAGGATTTAAGGATTTAGCAATAGCAATAGCACTTAAGACTTACACACCAATCCATAGAGATGATCCAGAGCTCTCTCTGAGCAACTTACAGGGTCAACATATTGCCCCCAACAATCTGAGTCCTCATTTTATCGACCTCAGAACAATGGAAGTCAATCTGGAGTCCCATCAGGATCAAACTCTAGGCGGTGGGCAGGGTTTGTCTGCAGTACTGTTCAGAGCCATGATGGAGCAGTGGTTAGAATGCAGTACTGCAGGCTAATTCTGCTGCCTGCTGGCTGCTTGCAATTTGGCAGTTCAAATCTCACCAGGCTCAAGGTTGACTCAGCCTTTCATCCTTCTGAAGTGGGTAAAAGGAGGACCCAGATTGTTGGAGGCAATATGTAAACCACTTAGAGTGGGCTGTAAAAAGCACTGTGAAGTGGTATAGAAGTCTAAGTGCTATTGCTATTCTAACCACTGTACTATCAGGGCTCAGTGCTTATCAACTTACTACTAATTCTCTACTATGGAACACTTCAGAATTGATACATTTCATAATGAGTCTGAGCCACTAGGAGAGGAAAGAGGTGGATAGTGGAGAGGCATCTGCAATGCCACTTGATTAAAAAAAAGAAAGGGATATTGGATGGATTATACTGGATACCTGTGGTTATTTTGCCTCATTGTTCTTATGAAGCAGGCACTCACTTCCCTAGGGAACCCAGATGTTCAAGAAAAGAACAGTGCAACCTGTTATAGGTGAAAAATGCAATAGATTTCATTTTGGCTCCATACCGAAATAGCATTCTAGTTAGCAATTTTTTCCCTGAGATTTATCTATATTTCTCCCCCATGAATTTTTTATCACCACCAAAAAAGAAAAAAGTGCTTGAACTCATATCTGTGAGGAATTTTTTTCCCCCTCAAGCATTATTATTTTCCATCCAATAAAATGGAGAGCATAAGACAATTATGACCATAGTTGGTAAATATCATTGCCTAAGCCCATTATAATAACTCAAGAAAGGTTTATCTTATGATGACATTCAGTTTAACGCTCAAGAGTTTCTTCTAGTAAATCTATAGTCACAAGAATATTTGATTTTGTCTTTTTAATACTCTGTGCTTTCATTATTATACATCCTGTCACCTGAAAAGCTGTGGAAAGCTTTGATTAAATTTAAAGGTGAAACATGGGCACACTTATTGGATAGAATTGTGAGACTATGTTAACTGAAACAACCATTTCTGTTGTCTGAATCTACATTTAACTGTTTAAATTAAATAATGCCAAGTGCTCCATTTTTGATCAAGTTTTGGCAAAAATCACCAAAGTTTAATGTGGTGTAAAACAGAGAAGTAAAATGCAAATATTACCTTTATATAACTGTTATTGAGCTAGGAAACTTTTCAAACACTGTTTGTTTTGTTGTTTTAAAGAGATGTTAAGATTTGAGAAGCTTTTAATGCATAGATCAGTTTATTGTCACTTATACCATTTACAATAGCTATTACATATCAGAACCAACTGATTTAGTTTCATCCCTTACCATTTATTATTTACCCTAAGATGGAAGGTTGTTATTGGATTTCTGGAGCATTGAATATTGACTGTAGCCGTAATTGCATCTAATTATTTGTTGAGTTTTTTTGGGGGGTGGGGGTGGGGTGGGATTTACTGTTGGCTACCGAGAGTCACAGCAAATTGGATGACCATATAAATTGGGTAAATAAATGCATAAATAGAAAAGAAAAGGAATCAGGGAGAGAAAAAGCTTCTTTTCACATACAGTATTGTGTGTGTGTGTGTGTGTGTGTGTTGATGACCTCGTAATCCCTTACATCGGGGTGGAGTCAGGGCAACTGAATGGAGCTGAATGTTTACTGGCCAGATGCCCTTCCTGTCACCAATGCAGGGTTCACAGCAAACAATAACTCATTGTGAGAGAAATATCTGCTACTAGTTAGAATCAAACTGACGCCTCCTGATCGTGAGGCGAGAGCACCACCTCTAGGTCATTGCACCATTACTTTTCATGTACAGTATCTCCTACCACAAAGGACTCCCTGATATGTTTTAAATAGCTTTGAAAACATTTAAGGGATCATAAATAATTGACAGTTGAAGACTTTTACATGTTACCATGGTACAAAAAAAGATGCTGAGGCCTCAATAAGAGTGCAGAGAAGAGCAACAAAATAATAATGGCTCTGGAGGGTAAATTGTACAATCCCCTGTTAAGGGGAATAGGTATGTTTAGCCTAATTCCCCTGTTAAGGGGAATAGGTATGTTTAGCCTAATGAAAAAAAGTCATGATAGCCATCGTCCAATACTTGAAGGGCTGTTTACAGAGAAGACGGTGTTGATTTATTCTCCATAGCACCTGAGGCCAGGGCAGGAAATGATGGGTGGAAGCTCAACAGAGGGAAATCCAATTGGAAAGGAGGAATTTCCTGACAGTGAGAATGATTAATCAGTGGAACAGCTTGCCTTCCAGAGTTGTGGGTGCTCCGTCACTGGAAGTAGTTAATAAAATATTGCGCTGCCATCTGTCCAGATTGGTATAAGGACTCCTTCCTTGGGCAGGGAGTTTGACTAGAAGACCTCTTCCCATCCTGTAATTCTATATTCTATGAGTCCTTACTATTTGGATAAGTGGGAAAATGTGGTCCTCCAGATAAGGTGTTGTAGAACTCCCAAAAACACAGCTAGCAATGTCAGTGCTGAAAGCTGCAGGTTAGCAGTATCTGAAAGGCCTCAGTCTCAGTTTACCCTTCCAGTAACAAATATTGAGTTTCCCCTTCAAATAAACATTTCATGAAATTAAAAACTAGAGAAAGAAGATGTAGCTTTAGGCATATATTTCACACATGCATTCCTTGAACTGGAGAGGTGATTTGTAACAATTATTTATTAACCATCCCTAATTCCAAGAATGTGAGTAGAACACAATCTAAAACAAACAACTCCAACAGTATAAGCCAAAACTCCAGATTGGTAGATCAGATCACTATCATACTTTAAACCCTTCCAAATAAAATAGTTTGGATGACTTGGGGATATCCTGGGCATATGTCAAGGTTCCAAGTAATACTTCCCCTTCAATGAGAACTCCGAGGCAGGCATATTCCTCAAATAACATTTTATTGGACATATCAAATTGGCACAGACTTGGTGGAAAACCGGCTCTATGTTCCTGCCGATTTTACACCTAATTAAAAGTAAAACTTTTAACTCCCCCCAAGAGTCACTTCCCCCCAAAGTCTCCAGTCACATGGTCCAGTCAGCATGTAGTCCAGTTGCTGGGTGACCTCAGTCTCCACCTTTCGAACACCTGCACAAAGGTCCTTGATTCCCAGGGGAAAGAATTTTATTTAGGCTACAACACCCCAGCTATCTCCACACACCCCACCCTGGCCCCTTAGCTCCAGGCTGTGTTAGCCCTGAAGCAGTGTGAAGAGAAACCTCTTTAGAGGAAAGCTACAAAAAGAATATGGCCACAGTTAAGCCAGCTTCAGAGTTGACAGCATATCTCTGAGAGGATAGTATTCCAGATCATCATCAGGATCCTTCCAGAGAAAGTTCGCCTCCTGGTCCAAGTGCCCTCACCAATACATTTGGCTGGGATCTCAAGCAGTCCCTTGTTCAGAAAGGTGATTAGAGGAAGAAAGTCCCTGTGTTATTTGGCATAATGGCCCACCAGCACAATGCATGTTATTATTAGCACCTTCAATTTGCTGTGCTTTTGTTGCACATAATGCCATTTAGGGGGGGGGAAAATACCCTCACAAAGCAGCATCAGCCCTGAATTTAGAATGACCCATTCATTGGAATGATTACCATATAGTCATTATATTTACAGATTCTTAAGATTTGTTATAATAGTAAGAATCTTAAAAATAATAATAATAAACTGTCCCAAACAACATGAGAGACACTTTTCAGAGAAAAAATAAGCTGGCAAAGGTGTTTCAAAAGTCCATTTAAATGCTGATACTTCTGAGGGTATGAGTACAAGGCTGTCTTTATTGTTAGGAAAAATGAAACAGCAGCTTCAAGTTGCAGAAGCTATGGGATGAAGTACAACACCAAGGAGGAAATAGCAAGAGTAGCTTCTGTGTGACATTTATTTTATTTATTTGTTTGATTTGTCAATTGCTTACAAGATAATAGGTATAAGTATAAACATAGTTATGAATACATGAATTGGGTACATATAAGAAAAATAAAAAGAAGCACACATTGGTGTGCTTATGCACGCCCCCTACAGACCTCTTAGGAAAGGGGTGAGGTCAATAGTAGACAGTCTAAGGTTAAAGTTTTTGGGGTTTGGGGAAGAAACCACAGAGTCAGATAGAGTATTCCAGACATTGACCACTCTGTTGCTGAAGTCGTATTTCCTGCAATCAAGTTTGGTGCAGTTAACCTTGAGTTTGTATCTATTGTTATGGTTGTTATGAGTTTGTATCTCTTGTAATGTTATGGTTGAAACTGAAGTATTCATTGACAGGTAGGACATTGCAATGTATGATTTTATATACTATACTTAGATCGGACCGAAGGCGTAGTTCATTTTGCCCTTTCATGTAGTCTGAGATGATGATGATGATAATGACAACAATGATGATGAAGACAACAGTGATGTTTATACCATATTTGGCATTTTTATCCATCTATCAAGTCCTTTCCAAGGACCTGAAATAGGCAGATGTTGTTGTATAATAATACTATATATTACCACAGGATGTAAGCTGCTCCAAGTAAAGCTGTCTTTTGCAACTGACTAATGGTGATTTTATCAATAGTGATGATGCCCAAGTGGTGCTCCACATCTTTTGGGACTGCACCCAAGGTGCCAATTACTGCTGCTACTATCTTGACTTTCTTTTGACATGGCCATTCTATTGTTATTTGAAGGGCTTTGTATTTTGTGATATATTTTTTCCAGTCCTTTTACTTGTCTTTGCTGTCTAAGATATTGCAACATCTACTATCCTGCTTTCCAGGGCCTCACTATGAATTACTTAGTCTATATTTTATCTAGTCTGTGGAAATATGGAAGAGTTTATTTATTTATCTATCCATCTATGTTTAGAGGCTACCTGACTCTTTAGCGATTCTGGGTAGCATATAAATAGCAAAGCAAAGCATATAGGGAAACAAGTAAAAAGGGAGCCTGGCTGATTGGAAGAACAATACACCCAGCCATTTGGCAGACATAGTAAGGCCTGGGAGAACAGCCAAGCTTTTAACAGTTTCCTAAATGTCTACAAAGGGAAAAAGGAATGGCCTTGAAGAACAGGAGGAAGAGCTTCTACCCAGGCAATGGTACAATATATGAGGATTTCCTGAGGCAGGAAATTAGTTTGAGTAATTGAGTAACCTCAGACAGACCCCTCTCTGGTTCTCACAAAGATAAAGGGAGGGGAAGAAGGAGGTTCAAACTCACAAGATCTGTTACTATAGCTATTACAGTAAAAGTAGTCTTGACCTATATGACATTGTTTTTTTAGTCCGGTCTATCTTGTTGAACTGACCAGGCCACAAGAGAAGGAGCTACCTGAATCTCTGAGGAGACTCATTCCAGTGGCCAGTGGTAGAGAAGGCATACTTCCTGAGTCTCAAACATTAAGATTGTGCATGGTGGAATTGAGCTCTCCAAAGAAAATTGTCAACTAACAGTTAACAGTAATGCAGCTAGACAGAGAAGAAACCTTTCCTTGATTGGTAGTGGCAAGCATTGATGTTGTGAATGTTCTATCCTGGAATTTGAAGCAACTAATTGTTAGCCTGTGAATTGGTTTGCACGCTAAATAGTACAAGGTTACAGCACAGTTCTCCCCTGCTCGGGGAAACTGCTTTAAAGGTTACCTTTCCTTGCTGTGCATGTCAAGTTGAGAACTTGACTTTCACAATGGCTTTGACACCTCACTCAGTAGCAGTTCAGAGAACTTAAAGTATATCGCAGAAGTACTTAATGTTACCTTAGAGAAGAGTTGCATGTAGGTTAGAGAAGGACAGCTAGTTCAGCATGGATATACGCTGTGCCTCCTTGAATTCTGCCACCTTAATTATATTGGTTAAGCAATTTCATATTGGATGTGGTATAATACAATTGCATTAATACATTTTAAGGCACAAGACAAGAATCCCCTCATCAGTAATATTAATACTTTATTAATATTAAGTTAATAACTATGGTTAATAATGTTGGTAGTCAATTCAGTTTCTGAAAAGTTAAGCATGAAACTGCAGCAGTACTCAAATAAAAGGGCAATGGGTTAATATTTTCATATATATATATATATATATATATATATATATATATATATATATATATATATATATATATATATATATATATATATATATATATATATACACACATACATACATACATACATACATACATACATACATACATACATACATACATATATATATATATATATATATATATATATATATATATATATATATTCTGCCACACAAGAGCATCCAATGAAAGGGAGATCCCTATTTCGTGTTCTTTTGGTGTATAATTTCTGAACATTCACCTGACACTCTTACTTATGTACTTCACTTTTTTTTTTCCTTAGAGTGGCATATTTCACTTTCGTCTCTCCTATATACAGCATTACAATATTCTTGCAGATTATAGTCACAAAGTTTATTTGCACAACTTATAGATGAGAATGATTTGAATCCAACACTCCATTGCTGTGTCACAGTTTTTCTGCTTGGCTGCCTGCCCCCCCCTTTTTTTTTTTTTTAGGAGGAAACTTACTGTCATGCTCCTGGTGGAGACTGACTCTGAGGGAAAGGAGGAAGTGGAAAGGAGGAAGAAAACAGGGAGTGGAAGTGTGGCTCCAGAGGAGGAGGAGGAGGAGGAGGAGGAGGCTGAGGAAGGGCAGAGGCCGGCTGACCAGTCGGAGGAGAACTCAGGCCCATCCCCTATCCATCCTAGGGCACGCAGGGAGGAGAGGATAAGGGAGAGACATGGTCTCCTCTGGAGGAGAGGGCCTTGATCCTCTTCATGGGCTGCAGGTGTGACAACTGAATAAGAGTTTGGACCTGTGTACTGGCAAACATTGGAAACAAATTGTGTAAATATCTCTAGTTTATAGTTCCTCTCTGAGTTTGGCGTTCTTCCCAGTGTGTGTTATCTGTGGACATCCTCCAGCCCTTATCTTGCCTGGTTTGTGTTGCTTTTTTCCTTCTTCGTGTAACTGTGTGGGAGTTTTTTTGTCTTCTGTCAAAGATAGTTGGAGCTTGGAAGCAAACTGAAGGAATAAAAGGGGCTTCTGTGACTGTGTTTGTTTTGTATCCCACCCTGAGTCATCACACTTACTTAATTTGTAAAAGAATAGCTTTTTAAAATCTATTTAGAATGTATTTGAAAATGGGCAATGTTATATTTATGGATATGAAAGCAAGAAAGAACTGGCTACTGCTAATTCCAAAATCAAGTCTGAGTTGTTATATGACTAGATGAGTGCCTGGAGGCATGGCTAGATAACTTGGGGCTTGGGGCTACTTTTTGCATGAGCATAGATTACTGTATAGTCGTTTTTTGAAAGGCTTTATACTTCTGCAGCTCAGTTCTACATTCACATATACCTATTGTACCTCTTTGACATGATAGAATGTTGATGTTCCCTTGCAAATTCAGACTTGTGTGTACTTATAGTTATTGTCTATGCAGAGGCTGCTCTCTCCCAAATATATCTCTAAATAACAATTTATCAAATCATTCTCAAGTTAAGTGGACAAGAGCAGAGGCCTCAGAAAAGAAACTGCAAACTGCAAAGGTGACAGTTCTAGAAAGACGTTTTGCATCAAAATTATCAATATCTGCTTGAGCAAATAATTGATTTTAGCTCTATGCAGGCATTCAAGTAGCATACCTGAGCAGAGCTGCCTTACTCCTAAGCAGACAGGCAGCAAATGATGTGTGGTGTGGAGGGATCAATGAAAGCAATCTTTCGACAGTCCTGCTATAGTAAGACTAGTTTGTTCCACATTGCTTGTCATACCATGCAAAAACAGCCAAATGTTTTTCAGTGTGTTTCAGTGTGTTAGATCAAGAACTAAGCTTCATCAGTCAGCCCAAACTGCAAGCAGAAAGAAGGGGGACACTCCTGTGCTTTGTATTTCAGACGGATACAATAGGTCACAATTGCAAATGAGGTCTAAAAAGTAGGAGCAAAGTGGGGGGGGGGGGGGTACATGCAAATCTAGATACAATTGCCTCAGCATATTTACTATCCTATTTCCCCAAATTTGTTTTTGTTTCAATGCAACTAGAATCTTTTGCAAAATAGAATCTTGATAAAGTTGCTAGTGCATATAATAATTTAGTGTGGATTCAACCCTTTATATTTGTTAAAATATCTATTAATTTCCATAAAACTATGGTACTAAAAATTAGGCCATATGGCAAGCAGAGGTTGGAATTTTGACCCACATTCTATTTTCATTTAGCATGTACCTTGATCAAAATGTCCCTGTAGAATCATTGGCTTCAACTGAGAAGTTACAGATTATGGGTGATATTATGGTCTGAGAAAATAACTCTGCTACTGGATTGCCATCACAATCACATAAATTGCTTAGTCTTACTTTATCCACATTCTCCTGGCAGTGACATCCATTTTATAACATATTACAGGAAAAATCAAAGATGGAACCCTTGCTGATTCCATGTTGATCTCCACATCATGGCTTCTGCCAAATCAAAAATCGACTGGTTCTCTCTTTTGATGATTAATCACTGTCTCATCTTCTTGTCTTTTCCAAGAACATCAGAAAAGGCTGCATTATGTTCTTCACAGGATTTACTCCAACTCAACCCAACTCAAAAAAACATCCTGTCCAGTTATGAAAGTATCAGATCAGGTAATATCATCATGGGATGATTATGACTACAAAGAGCATGTTTTTTGAAATCTTGGCTTTGGTCTCTTTTTGACATTGGAGTGAAAAGGCTAGTCATTAGTCTTTAAATCAGGAGAAAGAACAGGGGCATGTTATTTTTGAACATACTGCCAATCACTTCTGTCATAGTAATGAAGCTGGCAAATGGTTCTGTGTTGTTGTTGTTTTTTTTTGTAGGCCAAGCTAAGGATAGGAATCCCCAAAGAGTCAATATATATAAAAGAATTCCATACTTTAAACCAACAGAAGACAACTGAAAATACAACTATCAATTTAATAATGCTATTACAAAAACTGGGTGTACTTTTGTAGAGTTCTGATCACCGCATTTCAACAGGATTCTATGGAACAAGAGAAGTACTGTATCAACAGGGGCAATAGAAATGATTAGAGGGGTAGCATAACTATCACAAAAGAAAAGAAATGATTATTGTTGCTTTTTTAGATTGGAGTAAAGTGAACAAGAGGAGGCATGTTAAAGTTATATAAAGGATTGATGGTACAAAAATGTGGATGAAAATAATAGGTTTCTTCCTCTTGGACCATGGACCTCAGTCACATTCATGGAAATAAATTGAGATGAATCAGGAAATATAAATGGAAATGTAGAACACAGGTGAACTTTACCTCTTCCTGGATTACATGCAACTTCCTTAATTATCAGCTGCCAAGAACAGCTAGGACAGCTATCTGTGATATCCCTGTGCATTTTCTGAATGCATCTGATTGGCCATTATGTAACACCAAATGCTATTTTGGATAGATTTTTGGATCAACTAAACTGGATTCTTATGTTCATATCTACCTTGGCTGACGATTAGCTGATTTTATTTTCCAAATTAAATATTTCCAAATTAAGTCTTATCTCTGAGAATAGTAACAAGGTTTTGAAACATGAGTATCACTTAATCATACATATCAACCAAGGCACTTTCTGTCATCTATTCTTAGACAAAAACTTGTATAGAATAGCTATAGTCCCAATTATAAATATTTTATAATATTATACATTCCCTTGTAGATACAGAGAGAAAAGGAGAGGCCATATGATTTTAATTTTTCAATATTATAAAATATTTTTCAGTATTATAAAATATTTTGAATTTTGGAATATATTCAAAAATATATCACTGTAGAAACCCCATGTCATTTATTATTTAGTGAGTGCTTTCAGTAAAAATAAAAAGCAATACCTTTGAGACATTTGCAGTGTAATTGTTCTCTATCTGCTTTAGTACTTGGATAGAAAAATAAGTGAACAGCAAATAACAAAAAGATTAATCTTATTAATATCAACTTAGCTGGAATTTGAAGACTTGGTGGAAATATTGTTTTTCCATGAGAAACTCCTACAGTACACATTAAATTTAAAAATATGATTTTCAACCAGCCTATGACCTTCTACAGTTTTAAGTAGGTCCTTTTGGTGTGACGGTAGGAGAGCCCGTGCATGCATTAATTCTTCATGATATACTGGAAAGTTGTTTTCTGTGATTACATTAAAGGTCTGTAAACTTGGAATTGATTTTTTTTTCCTGAAGTATGGTACACTGTGAAGAAAAGGCCAGATACTTAAGTAACTGCCTGTTCAACCATAAAAATAATCTCATAGAATGTTGTGACATTGTGAAGAAAAGACAGAGAAAGAAAAACACCCTCAAAGCTGATTTAGATATTCAGTGGAGCATATGATAACATTTTCATGGGGCCGAGCCTCAGTGAAGGAGACAGATCATATTTTTTCAAATACATTTTCCACAACATGTTTGCTGTTTGGTGACAAAAATCCATGTGTTTAATTAAACTTGCCTGTGTCTTGTAGCTATCTCATTTGATTTTGGTTTGTTTATCTATCTATCTATCTATCTATCTATCTATCTATCTATCTATTTATCTATCTATCTATCTATTTATTTATTTATTATACATTGTTCCAGTAATTAAGTATTGAAGCAAAAAGAGGAGAAATCAAAACCCTTAAGCATAGTCACTCGGAAAATGTTTGACCCAAAAAAATGACTCTGTTCCACCAGCTTCCTCATTCATCAGAATAAGGAAAGGTGTCATAAGAGGACATCAAATTGTTAGCTTTTTACTATTTTCCTGCAAAAAGTAGACATTATGGGGAGATTTTCAACTAGAGGTGCCAAGAGAGCAAGATTAGCTTTTGTTACTATGCTCCTTTATGTGTGTGGTGCTATTCTGCCTTGAGTCTTCAAGTCATCAAATAATTTTCTGCAGATTCCTCATTGGATGTCTAATGCAGTATTCCTCTGCATGTTTTGACTCATAACCTGCATAAAAATGTTTACACTTTGCATTTATTATTTCATTCTGAGCATGGGCATAAAATGAAGTAAATATCTGGATGCGGGAGAAGCACAATGATATCACACGTGACATGACATTTATGTGAATTCTACAATTTGGCCATGATGTGAATAATGAATGGAAATAATATGCTTCGTTTGTGTGATAACACCATGACACACATGAGTTCACTTGTCTTCCTGCCTCACTTGTTGATGTCCAGAGATGGTTAAAGTCATGGGTATGTTCATTGCCTTTCACCTAAACTATAGAAGTGCCCATAATATCAATTCTATATTATGTTTATTATTATTTTTTATCAAAATACAGTATTTATCTGATTTAATTCCTTCTTGGTATTCCTGAGTCACTTCTAATGGCATACAATATTGAATTCACTATTCAAAACTTCTCTGTGTATAACATTATTTTCTTCGGCATTTTGCAAGGTCTTTTTTAAAAATTCTAAATTCAGAAACTAAAGTTCACACGGAGCAGAAGTGATCATTTACTTCAGTGGAGTGATAAAAAGCATTTCTGCTTATTTTTGGCTATGCTTCACTTACAGGCATTTGATTCAATATTTTTCTTTATTATATCAGCTGTGCATTTTACCCTGCTGAACATATAGGAGCAAACTGTAGAAATCAACATAGGTATTTGTGGGGGAGGGGGAATGCTAATAAAATTAGCAATATAAATGGAATCATCCATCAACATTTATATCCAATCATCAGGTATTTTTAATGGTAGCATTCCTCACTTTCTATACAGAGACATATTGTCCTAAAATGGATGTATATTTTTTTTTTAAAAAAAATCCATAATACTTATCTTTTTGCTATTTTATAGATTTTAAATTTATACCATCTGCTTGTGTTTCATGCCTACTGATTTCTTAATAAAGACTGCAGAGCAGAATACTGGACATAACTGGACATGGACATAGCTTTCTGCAGCTTGGTGTGGTTTGTGCCTTCTAAGCTACTTTGCCAAATTCTTAATGGAGTGCAGTATGATAAAATGTTTCTTTTAAGGAGGAAAAATTAGTCAAACACAAATGATAATATGATTATATAATGGAACTTTCCTGCCAAATATACTTTTCCAGTGAGATATCACAAGATAATAGTGACACTTTTTAACAGCTATGATAAACTGTGCAAAGTCTGTAAATGAAGACTATCAACACTCCCAAGGAAGTCACAGACAAATAGCCCTATCAATCCACTATCAAGCTTCCTACTAAAGAAATTAATCCACTTTTCTTTAAATATATATAAACACTTACAAACTATATAAGAATCATAAAAGAGCACTATGCCTCCACCTCCCAAATCTCCTAAGCTGGTTTAGAAAGATACCATTAATGGCAAGGTCAAATGCTGCCAAGAGATTAAAAAGGGTCAGGATCGATATCCTATACCCATCCTGACTCTGCCAAATTTCACTGACATTAGCAATCAACCTCCATAGGATTTGTACAGCTACAATCCAACTCTGAGGATATCTGAAAAACATTATTCAGTAGATGCTTGGAATAATTCTCACAGTAACCCTGTAAATGTTCTGCCAGACTATCCTTACTTAAGAGGGATTAGATCCCTTTAACAGAGCTGCCAGTTGACTCCCTGTGGAATATGGATTAAAAACACCTTAATATGTTTTAGGAAAGCAATTACAACGCTCAAATGGTAAATGGGTTAAACCACTGACATCCTTATTGATTATAATTTATAAATAGAGCTTTCCCCGACTAATTAAAAAAATAATTGACTGGATTTCCCATAATTTTGAAACAGCTCATGCATAAAATATATACTGTAAGGCTCAACATAACAACACAAATACACATCCACTCACTCTCACACAGACACACACAAATATTCAATACAGGGGGAGAAACCCAGAAAGTCCCAGGGCTACCTATATTGTGTCATCAACTTTTTTCAAAGTATTTACAAATGGTTCATACAATTAAAAGGTTGTTCAACCCTGGCTCACACTAATTTGGATTTTGTCAAAGAGCGTAGATTTCTGATTGCTAACTGATTAAACCAAATATTAGCTCATAAGATGGGGGAAAATTTAACACAAGGTAAAATACACTGGTTATTAATACCAAGGTTTCCACTATGAATGAGACAAATTCCTGTCCTTCAATTAGGATGGCCTTGGGAATCTATGGATCCTTCCAGTGTTTCCACGATCAAGTGGATCAATGAGCAAAATATTTGTTCCAATGTATGAAAAACTCTACAGTGATAGGGAGAACTAAGCACAATTTTTGTCTAGTTAGCAACCAGCAGCTAATAAAAATCATAGCAAGGTGACCGATAAATGCTTCAAGCAATGACCGAGTTGTAAAGAACTGCCTTCCCAGGACTTCAGTCCTCTAAAATGTTCCAGAGGGAATGAGACTATACTGTGATATAATGTCATATCTTAGAGGCATTGAAAGAAAAATAGATCATTCCTGCTGAGTTGGGAGAACAGCTATCTTTTTTCTTCCTTTATCTGGTGCCCCAAGAAATGGCACAACATCTGGACACAGCTTTATTCTCACTGGGACATTTTATAGTACTGAAGATTCATGGCAGCGATGCAGCCATTTCAGATAGTGACATTTATGTTTCCTAAAATACAGGGGGAGAGAAAGAAAGTGGGAAAAAAACCACCCTCTGTCTCTTCCTCTAAATCAGGGATAGGGAACTATGGCCCTTTTACGATCTGTGAACTTCAACTCCCAGAATTCTTGAGGCTGGCTCAGGAATTCTGGGAGTGGCTGGTGCAGGAATTCTGGGAGTTGAAGTTCACGGATCATAAAAGGGCCATAATTACCTTTTACGATCCATGAACTTCAATTCCCAGAATTCCTGAGCCAGCCACTCTCAGAATTCCTGAGGCTGGCTCAGGAATTCTGGGAGTTGAAGTTCATGGTCACAGTTACATTTATGAGCTGTGAATTTCAACTCCCAGAATTCCTGAGCCAGCCAGCCATCATAAAAGGGCCATAGTTCCCCACCCCTGCTTTTTCCAGTTCTTTATTGAAAATTACTTGCAATTGATGAAAATTACTTGCAATTGAATATGTCCCCAAATTCTCTTTTGGTCTGAAATGAATGACTTCTTTGGAAGAAGATATCCTTTTGGCTCAGGCCTATTTCATTTCTCATTTTAAACTACTGTCTGTGGATTTTCCCAGCTCTAAAACGGTATTTCAAAGCTTCAGATTAAGCTGCTGTTTCTGGGGGCCCTTGGGTAGTAGTTTCTAGAACACATCTGCCTTTTCCTTGTTCTTGGCATGCACTTTTTCCCCCTGTTTTGTATCTTCAGTCTTGTTTGTGCAACGAGGCAAAAACAATCAGTTACATTTGTCTCAGCAGCTGGTCTTCCAGACATGTATTTAAGTCTCTCCCAGCCCATTTAACAGTTGACAGGTGACATGTCATTACATGTTTTTTTAACTGATCCCAAACAGCTCTCTCCACCATGTAGCATCTTTTTTTTCCCTTGATAGGGCTTTCTCATAAGAATTCTTTTTGTAAAGAGATACCACAGGATTTAACCACATGGAGCACTCCTAGCAATTTTAGAGGCAGAATGAAGCTACACGTTTTAAAATATCTACTTATCATCCAGATTAAAACTACATAGTAACTTGCCCAAAATTACTTGCATGACACTAAATTGCAGTGAGCAAAGCTTTATTTCGTTATGTGAAGAATGATTCAATTAATGGTAATGATAAAGCTGAATGATTTGCCTATTTTGTTTCTATAGGAAAATAACAGAGTCATTTAACATGCAATTCTTTCTAAAATATAAAAGATGCTGTCTTATTAGCTCAGCTAACAAGGACAATCAATTTATATTAGCAGCATAGGATATGGCTCAAGGGAACGTACTGACATCTTTATTTTCAGAATATTGTATTAACAACTTAGTTTAAAAGATTCTAATTGCATAATTGAATGTGAAAAATGTTCTTTGTGAATTTGTTGATTTAGAAAAAGCACATTATAAAAGTTTTAGCTAATGGAATATTTTGCACAAATGTGGAGTTGACATTTGGCTGCTGATTACACAAAGAGTAGAATATTAAACATGAATGAGAATAAACAGAAGACTTAGGAATGATTCAACACTGAGCAAGGAATAAGACAATGCAATGTCCATTTGCTGTTCAAAAAAGTTACAAATACATGAGATTGCCTATGGTAGTATTATATATTGTGAATGTAAATGTGCATGCAATTTTTTTATATATGGGCTGCTGCTTTTATTGACTGAGAACCCAACTCAACTACTCTTTGTAGCATGTATTAGATAGGTTGTATGCAATGGTGGGATACAAATTGTTTTACCACCAGTTCAGTGGCCATGACTTGGTGGGCGGGACTTGGTGGGCATGCTTTGCATAATGCCGGTATGCAGCTTTTCCCACACCAGCTGAGAACTCAGATAACAGATAATCAGAGTTGGAAGGGACCTTACAGGTCATCTAGTCCAACCCCCCACCCAAGCGGGAGACCCTACACCATTTCTGACAAATGGCAGTCCAATCTCTTCTTTGAAAGTCTCAACTGATGGTGCTCCCACAACTTCCGAGGGCAAGCTGTTCCATTGGTTGATTGTTCTCCCTGTCAGAAAGTTTCTCCTTATTTCCAGGTTGAATCTCTCTTTGTTCAGTTTCCATCTACTATTCCTTGTCTGGCCTACAGGCGCATTAGAAAATAGCTTGACCCCTTCCTGTCTGTGGCAGCCCCTCAGATATTGGAAGACTGCTATCATGTCTCCCCTGGTCCTTCTCTTCACTAGACTAACCAAGCCCAGTTCCTGTAATTGTTCGTTGTATGTTTTAGCCTCCTAATCATCCTGGTTGCTCTTCTCTGTATTTTTTCCTAGAGTCTCAACATCTTTTTAAAATGTGGTGAACAAAACTGGACACAGTACTCTAGGTGTGGTTTTACTAAGGCTTTATAGAGTGGTATTAGTACTTCCCTTGATCTTGATTGTATCCCTCTGTTAATACAACTTAGGATTGCATTAGCTGCACACTGCTGGCTCATATTTAGCTGGTTGTCCACTAAGACTCCAGGATCCCTCTCACAGTTACTGCTATTGAGCCTGGTTTCACCCAGTCTATATGAGTACTTTTGGTTTTTCTTGCCTATGTGTAGGACTTTACTTTCAGTGCCAATCCGCTGAGAGGATAAAGAAGAGAAAAGTGTAGGGGTGGGTGAGAGGGCCAATCCTGTGCTTTTCTCTTCTTTTTCCTCTCAGCTGATTGTCCAGGGTTTTTTCCCCTTCCTCTCAGGTGATCGTCAGCTTTTTTTTACTACCAGTTCGGCCGAACCGGTCCAAATTGATAGCATACCATCACTGGTTGTATGATGCAATATGGAACATGGATCAGGCAATTAATGTGTGGAGCTTGAAAGTAATGGAGCAAAGGCCAGGATTTTGACATAGAAAATGAAATGAATAATGACAAATGATCAAACACAAACACACAGACACACATA
The DNA here is from genome assembly GCF_049901735.1 of Notechis scutatus. Classification (NCBI taxonomy): domain Eukaryota; kingdom Metazoa; phylum Chordata; class Lepidosauria; order Squamata; family Elapidae; genus Notechis; species Notechis scutatus. The sequence goes on along the minus strand of NC_142011.1, from coordinate 90,949,603 downwards.
CTAGCAAAACCAGATAAATCCATGAACATTTACTGAGTTGAACAACCATTGGTCTGAAATGATATAAGGTCTCCTGCTTGAGGAGGTGGTTGGGCTAGAAGACTTCCAAGGTCCCTTCCAACTCTGTTATTCCGTTATTCTGAATGTTTACTGAAGATGGGGATAATGGATGGAGTCGCTTCAAGATGTAGAACTGATAAAGAAAGTTAGTGGGTAGTAAGTGTGTGGCATTTTGTACAGAATTAATATTTTTGAAAAAAAAACTCTATAAACAAATATGTGTAAAAAAGAAGTTTGCATTTATTTGTTTATTTATTTATATTCTGCCTTTATTATTTTTACAGATAGCTCAAATTTGCAAATGTATCCAATATACCTTCCTCTTCCTCTTTCTCCCACAACGACAACCTTACAAGGTGGATTGGGAAGAGAGAGAAGGATCAGCCCCAAATCACCCACCTGGCTTTCATGGCTAAAGCAGGACTAAAACTCATGATCTCCCAGTTTCAAGGCTAGTGCCTTAACTATTAGTATTTATATTACATATTATATAACTATTAGTATTTATATTATTATATTAGTATTTATATTATAGTTCTCAACGGACAATCATTCCTTTAGTGACTGTTCAGAGTTACAATGGCAGCAGGGGTGGGCGGCTGGGGGTTCACAGGGGTTTGGGAGAGCCCCTAGCTAAGATTCTGTGCAGTTTGGAGAACCCCAAACCCCACTCCTGGCTGGCCCCACCCACTCCATCCCACCCATCTCAGGAATCCCCACGTGGCCCATTTTGGATGCAGGTAAATACAGGGTATGCATGGAGGCTTGGGGAGGCAAAAAACGGGCCTTCCAGAAATTCAGGAAGGCCTGAAATGGGGCAGTTAACGGCTTCCAGAGATCCTCTGGAGCCCGGGGAGGCCATTTTCCTCCCCCCACGGTAGTGCAGGAAGCTGACTAGGCCACGGCCATCATGGCCATGGCCATCCAGCAACTGGGCAGAGAACCCTTTGCTAAAATGTTTGAAACCCACCCCTGAATGGCAGTGAAAAAAAGTGGCTTATACTGTTTTTTCCATGAATGTTGCAGCATCCCCATGGTCTTATGATTAGAATTTGGATGCTTGGCAACTGACACATATCTATGACAGTTGCAGTGTCCAGGGGTCATGTGATTGCCTCTCGTGAACTTCTGACAAGCAAAGTTAATGGGGAAGCCAGATTTACTTAACAATTCCTGTTACTTACTTAACACCTAGAGTGATCTGCTTAACAACTGTAGCAAGAAAGGTCATAAAATGGAGGAAAACTCACTTAACAACTATCTTGCTTAGCAATAGAAATTTTGGGCTCATTTGTGGTTTTAAGTTGAGAACTACCTGTATATAATATAATTTATATATTATATGGAAGTGTGAGTTGGATATGTTAGGAGAAAGCTGAATGCAGTGAGAATTGGAAACCTAAGTGAAAATCAACAAATGTCTAGAATGAATGGGTCCTGAATATCCATGAATGCAGAGATTAAATACAACAGTGAATGTTCAGAAGTAAGTAGACTGGGATAGTTCGTTTGCATATAGAGAATGAATAAAGATCAAATCATATCATAGATATACAAAGGAAGAACGGATGGGTCAAGAGGAAGATTGAAACATGTGGCTGAATAGAGTCAATAAGTTCCAATGAGAGAGAAAATTGTGAGAAATTTAAATAACTAAAGGATATTTATGAAATGTTATTTGGTTTTCAAATTAAGAGAAGTTTGGAGATGGGAGTATGGTGAATAATGCCAATATACACTAGATTTAGTTACAGTTCTATTTTTTCTCCTATCTTTAACTTCTTTGGCATATTATCTGTTTATATTTGCCTAACATTGCCTACCTAAAAACAAATATCATGATGAATTTGTGTCTGATATGTTATATTCCTCTCCATATGCATGTGTTCTTAAATTATAAACAAACAAAAACTGAATTTGATATTGATATCAAATAAATATCAGGCCAATAGAACTATTAGTAGCAACAGTTACTTCTATTTATTTAGAGAATCACAAAATACAGATAGTCCTTGTCTTACAGCCACAATGAATTCATGTTGTTAAGTGAGAAATTTGTTAAGTGACTTTTGCCCCATTTACAACTTTTCTTGCCTCATTTGTTAAGTGAATCACTGCAGTTGTTAAGTTAGCCACATGGTTGTTAATGAATCTAGCTTCCCTGTTGAATTACTTGTCAGAAATTTGCTAAATGGGATCCCATGACCCCGGGACACTGGAACCGTCATAAATATGAACCAGTTGTCAAGTATCCAAATGCAAACCACATGATCATTGGGATGATGCAATGACCCTAAGTGTACAAAATGGTCATAAGTCACTATTTTCAGTACCGCTGTAACTTTGAACGGTTACTAAACACAAATTGTTGTAAGTCAAGCACTACCTGTAGTTTAAGAATAAGGATGCTAAAATTACAGAATACAAACACTTAAGGCAATATTGCCCCTAACAATCTGGGTCCTTATTTTACCAACCTCAGAAAGATGGAAGGTTGAATCAATCTTGAGCCCTGTCAGGATTGAACTTCAGGATGCAGGCAGAGTTTGCCTGCAATACTGCACTTTAATCACTTTGCCACCAGGGCAAACACACACACACACACACACACACACACACACACACACACACACACACAAATGCTCTGCCTTACATATTGGCAAAAAAAGTCAGAAAATAAAATACCGGCTGAATAGTCAGGACCTTGTTGACTATCCAAACTCTGTCAAGGATCTTGGAGTACTCATCTCTAATGATCTAAGTGCTAGAGCCCACTGTAACTACAGAGCCAAAAAGGCGTTAAGAGTTGTTAACCTAATCTTGTGTAGCTTTTTCTCTGGTAATATTACACTACTAACTAGAGCATACAAAACATTTGCTAGACCAATACTTGCATACAGCTCATCAGTCTGGAACCCACATTACGTATCTGATATTAACACAGTTGAGAAAGTTCAGAAATATTTCACAAGAAGAATTCTCCACTCCTCTACTTGTTGCAGAATACCTTATGCCACCAGACTTGACATTCTGGACCTAGAAAACCTAGAACTACTACGCCTTCGGTCCGATCTAAGTATAGTATATAAAATCATACATTGCAACGTCCTACCTGTCAATGAATACTTCAGCTTCAACCATAACAATACAAGAGCACACAATAGATACAAACTCAGGGTTAACTGCACCAAGCTTGATTGCAGGAAATACAACTTCAGCAACAGAGTGGTCAATGTCTGGAACACTACCTGACTCTGTGGTTTCTTCCCCAAACCCCAAAAACTTTAACCTTAGACTTTCTACTATTGACCTCACCCCTTGCCTAAGAGGTCTGTAGGGAGCATGCGTAAGTGCACCAACATGCCTACCGTCCCTGTCCTATTGTTTCTTTTATTTTTCTTATATGTATCCATGTATTCATAACTATGTTTTTACTTATACCTATTATCTTGTAAGCAATTTTCAAACCAAATAAAATAAAAAATATAAATAAACACACACACACACACTACTTGCAATGCAAAAATCTCCACACCATTTGCCTTCCTTCCATAAGGATGAACATTCTGTTTCACCTGAGAACCAAATTTAAAATAGGCACTGCAGAAAATGAAAGCTCCATTTTCATGGAATCCTAATGAGTTCTAATGCTCAAAATTACTGAGCTATAACCCAGAAAACTGAATTAAGCTCGTCAGACACATTGTTTCAGGATAAGGCCTTTCTTTCTGATCTCCAGTCACTTCATTTTTTAAGTTTAAGGGCATAACACTCTATGCAGCCATCGCTCTGGGATTATTTACTGAAGTATGAGAAAAATGGCAAGATTGACATCTAGGTGGTACACAACCAATATATCACTGTCTATTATGGATAATGTTCCCTTGGAGCTACACTATGTAGTTTGTGCTGGTGTATCACTCTATGGAGTACTGGAGCTTCAGAAGCTCCTACAATAACTCTGCTGCCATTCTATTCCTGCCACATATAGATGTAGCTTATTGTACTTAATTGCTGAACTGGTATTTTAGATTGGTAAGACTGGGACTGAGGAGATTTTAAGTCCCTATTCAAGTTTACTGAGAGATGATGATAGATAGATGGATAGATAGATAGATAGATAGATAGATAGATAGATAGATAGATAGATAGATAGACAGACAGACAGACAATCAGTTTATTCTCTAAAGTGATTATTGTAAGGATAAAATTAAGCATAGAACTTCATTTTTGTTGCTTCTGAACTTTAAAGAAAAGACCAGATTACTTGCTGTAAATTTCATTTTTCTTACAGTTTAGGATTAAAATCTCAATAATGTTACAGAACATTTCCAGATTTATTTATTTATTTATTTATTTATTTATTTATTTATTTGATTTGCCAATTGTTTACAAGATAATAAGTATAAGTGTATACATAGTTGTGAATACATGAAATGGGTACATATAAGAAAATAAAAGAATAAGAGAAACAATAGGACAGGGACGGTAGGCACGTTGGTGCGCTTTATGCACGCCCCCTACAGACCTCTTAGGAAAGGGGTGAGGTCAATAGTAGACAGTCTAAGGTTAAAGTTTTTGGGGTTTGGGGAAGAAACTACAGAGTCGGGTAGAGTATTCCAGACATTGACCACTCTATTGCTGAAGTCGTATTTCCTGCAATCAAGTTTGGTGCGGTTTACTTTGAGTTTGTATCTATTGTGTGCTCTTGTGTTGTTATGGTTGAAGCTGAAGTATTCACTGACAGGTAGGACATTGCAATGTATGATTTTATATACCATGCTTAAGTCAGACCGAAGACGGCGTAATTCAAGGTTTTCTAGTTCTACAATTTCAAGTCTGGTGGCATAAGGTATTCTACAACGAGTAGAGGAGTGGAGAACTCTTCTTGTGAAATATTTCTGGACTTTCTCAATTGTGCTAATATCAGATACGTAATGTGGGTTCCAGACTGATGAACTGTATTCGAGTATTGGTCTAGCAAATGTTTTGTATGCTCTGGTTAGTAGTGTGATATTACCAGAGAAAAGCTACGTAGGATTAGGTTAACAACTCTTAATGCCTTTTTGGCTATGTAGTTGCAGTGGGCTCTAGCACTTAGATCATTAGAGGTGAGTATTCCAAGGTCCTTTACAGAGCTTGGGTCATCAACAAGTTCTTGACTATTCAGCTTGTATTTTATTTTCTGATTTTTTTGCCAATATGTAAGACAGAGCATTTATTTGTTGAGATTTGAAGTTGCCATTTGTTTGACCATTCTGATACATAGTCAAGATCTTTTTGTAGGGTAGCAGTATTGTCTGTGGTATTGAACAGCTTTACATCATCAGCGAAGAGAACGCAATTGCTCTTGATATGATCACAGAGGTCGTTTATGTAGAGTATGAAGAGAGTTGGTCCTAGAACACTGCCTTGGGGACACCACTATTGACAGGTACTGGATTTGATAGGACGCTCCCGATTTTGACCATTTGTTGTCTGTTTGACAGGAATGCTTCTATCCAGTTATTCAGTTGTCCAGAGATACCATAGGATTTTATTTTTAGGAGTAGTTTGTCGTGTACCACTGAATCAAAGGCTTTACAGAAGTCTATGTAGATTGCGTCTATTGCTTTGCCCTGGTCGAGTTTTGTCGTCCATATGTTTTTGCAGTGTAAGAGGTGTAGATTACAGGATAGTTTTTTCTGAAACCAAATTGTTTATTGGAGAGTAGGTTATTTGTCTCTAAGTGGAGGATGATGGATTGGTTAATAATAGATTCCATGACTTTACAGGTGACGCAGCATAAGGAGATTGGCCTGTAATTTTCAACTAGGCTTGGGTCTCCCTTTTTGAAGATGGGGATGACTGTGGCTTGTGACCATAGGTTAGGCAAGGAGCTGGTCCTGAAAGATTTTTCAAAGATTATGCTTAGAGGTTTGGCTATGGCAGTGGATAGCTTTCTTAAGAAGTAGGCACATATTCCATCCGGTCCAATAGATAGAGATGGTTTTAGATTGCGTAGTGATTTTTCAACATTGTCTTCTGTGAAATCGATATGTATTAGATCATTATTGTTATCTGTGGTACGGCTAGGAAATACTGGGCATGATCCATTGCTGTTTACAAATACTGAGCCGAAGAATGTGTTAAAGATGTTGGCTTTAATGGTGTCGTCGTTGCAGTCTTTACCATCAGGTCCTATCAAGGAGGGATGGACCTTGAGTCTTTTAGTTTGTTGTTTACAAAATTGTAAAAAGCACGGGTGGAATTGGTGCTTAGAAGGTTTTCCTCTTGTTTAATGTGATAATTGGTGCATTCGGTCTTTATCTGGTGGCATAAATTTTTGTATCGGTTTTTGAAATTGGTAACGTGACCAGATTTGTTTTTCCTCCAGAGTGATCTCTTTTTGGATTGAAGTTTCCTTATTGATATGGGTAATCTGCTTTTTTGTTTTGTTTTGGGAGTTGTTGTTGGTACATATAGTTTGATGACTCTTTGACTTCAAGTAAAAATATGTTGTAATGGTCTTCAACAGTATTGCATCCAGTGAATAGAGATTGCCAATCCAGGGATGAGAGATCGTTGTCTATAAGATCATAGTTGCCTTTTTTGAAGTTACAATTGGGGATTACATCATTGTGGTGATTTTTGTGTGGACGTATGTTGAGACAAAAAGTCAATCATATTGTGGTCACTACTGGAAAAGGGTTCTTTAGTTTGTATTCCGTAAATTAAATTCAAACTATTGCAGAAGATGAGATCGAGGCAGTTGTTTAGTCTAGTGTTGTTGGTTACTAGTTGTTCCGTCCCAGATTTGTAATAGCGTTGTAGAAGGTTGTGTGTATGATTTCAGTTGTACAATCATTTAGGGTCCAGTCAATATGAGGTAGATTGAAATCACCAAGAAAGATAAAAGGGTATGGGCAGGATGCAGCCCATGTTAGTAATGTATTTAGCTTGTTTACATGTTCGATGTCATAATCAGGTGCTCTGTAACATAGTAAGAATCGAATTGTGATATTTAAGGATAGTTCACAGATGATGGTCTCAGGAAGAGCAAGCTCCTGGGTAACTTGGATATTTTTTAGATGTAAGGATTTTTATAGAATATAGCAACACCACCTCCTCGACGATTTTCACGATCTGATCGGTAAACATGATAGTCTCTTACTGTGGTAATGGAGTCGGGGAGAGATGCATTGAGCCATGTTTCACAGACAAATATAATGTCGAAGTTAGCCATATTTAGGAGGATGAGAAATTCAGGTATTTTATTCACGAGGCTTCTTGCATTGAGTAGTTTGCATTTAAGGCCGGCAGTAGTTGGAGTTGAGGTAGTTGGGGCGTGCGTGCCTAGTCTTGGGTGATGGTGGATCGGTTGAGGTAGTGTTGTGGTTGAGGGTAGAAGCTGAGTATTGGGTTGCGTGGCTTACTTTTGATACAGTCAGCATGGTAGTCAATGTACAGGTCCTTCTCTCCATTGTCTAGACGGTTTTTGAGTTCAATGCGGAGTGCACGGGAGCGGGCACGTTGCTGTATGGTTAGGTCAGGCGCAACGGAGGTTCTTATGGTTGGTGTTGGTTTTGGCAGTGAGTTTATAGTATAAATGAATTTACGTTTGCTTGATTCATTTTTGCAAATGACCCTGCACAAGCGTGGGGCCACAGAGCCGTCTCTATTTTTGAACTCTCGTCGATGCGGGAAATGTCAAGTATTTCATCAGCGGAGATGGTTGATGCTTGATAATCTCTGATGATGTTTCGGACAGTTGTGATGTCATCATTGACATTGATGTCCTCTAGACCAAATAAGATGGCGTTTGGACGTTTCGTTCACGCTCAACGGCTTCTCTGATGAGGATTGGGATATCAATATTTGTCTGGGTTGTGTTTATTTGTGGATTGGGTTTTGGATCGGATTGTGGTTGTTGGGTAGAGATGTGGTTTGTAGCTATTGGATGTTCAGGTTTTTGCGTTGTGTCTTTTTTTTTCAAGGTTGGATATTCTTTCTTTTACGGCGTCCAGGGATGCTACTATGGTGTTAAGGGATGTTTCAATGGTTTGGATGGTAGGGGATGTTTCAATGGTTTCGATGGTATCAACTCTTTCAGACAGATCCAGTTTGGGTCTGCATGATTTGCAGAAATATGGAAACTCATTGGATGATTCTAGGTATTGAATCATTTGCTCAGGTAATCCCAAGCAGTCATGATGAGCGTATTTTTACACAGAGAACATTTGATGGAGTTTTCATTATCCTTTAGATTTTTGTAGCATTTAAGGCATGTGCAGGAGTCTTGTGGTTCATTGGTGGGATTATCTTCTCTTTAGGTTGTGGTTTGGCGTAGGATTTTCTTTTGGCATGGTAGGTTTGTTAAAATAGTACGTTGATTGAATTAATTAAAGGAATAATTTTGGGTAATCTATATAGACAATATTACATCAAACAATCAATTGCAGTAATCTCTCAAGTCAGATAATATTCCTGAGCAACAATCAGCCTGATCAAGTCAGATAATATTCCTGAGCAACAGTCAGCCTGATCAATTAATTACTCTAATCACTAATCAATTAATTACATTAATCATTAATCACACTGTTCATTTAAATTCACTAAATCATTGATTTTACTATTCAATTAAATTACATGAATTTTGATCTTTTAAACTAGTCAGTAATCACACTATTTGTACTAAACACTCTAATCACACTAATCAATTAAAACAATAAATCAATTAAACCATTAATAAAATATTTTATAGAAATTGATTATCTAATCGTTGATATAGGTGCTGAGGTAGAAAAGTTGAAAGTTTTGAGGTAGTGAATTAATCAGTGTTTGGTTAAAGTAATGAGGTAGTATTAAGAGTCTGCAAGGAACGGGTTAATTGTTTTACTAGCAGCTGGAGTTGACTGAATGAGAGGAATTTATTGCTCTTTGAATAGCAGATCGCTATTACTCTGTAAACAGGAAGTTGTAACACAATGTTCAAAGGGTTTTTATCCGAGTGAAGGAAAGGGATGTTACACAGGTCACTTATTATGTAGATAGTTCATATAATCAGATGGTTTTAAACAAATGATTATTAAGATCCATTCGAATGATAAAAAAGTTGATTCTATCTTGAGGCATTCTATTAAGTATTGCATGTAAAAATTATATGTTGAATCCCTTCAGGGCTCAGGTGAGTCACAACTCAAGCATCAAGCAAATGTTATACAACAGAAACACTGTCCTTGCATTATAATGCTGTGCAATGATTAAACATAACCTAGCAATCAATTCCTCCTCTCTTCTCAAAAATAAACAAATTAAAATAAAACCAGTCTAATGAAATCATAACATGACAAAAATCTATTCTGTTATGATGAATCTTTGGTATAGCTGCATATTTTTTTTCTTCATCTTTAAGCATAATTCAGCTAGTTAAGCTTCAGTTAGAATTATGCAAAGTCATGAGATGATTAAAAATTATTAGAGGTTTATATTAGATGGCACACATTATTAAAGCATCAATCAAGTAATCCTTCAGATCTTTTTTTTTAATTTCCTCAAACCTGCTTCCATTAAATCATCTTGTTGACACAACAATATTATTATGACAGATGCATCGTAACATCTCTTCTATTAAGCAGGTATTAGATGAATAACGTTATACCTTCATATCGCTACAGTGAACTCACTGTACAAAGTCACAAGGACACCACTGTTGTTCATATTCTGTTATGAATGTGTCCAAAATCACTTTCAAGCTGGCATAATGTTTTCTTACAGAAACTTTAAAAAAGCTAAGCATGTGTTTGAAGCTGCCCTGCATGACCCTTAAGAAGAGGATAGTGGTTTCCAATGGTGAAGTCTCCAGATAATGTGGAGGTACTCAAAAGCGTTCCGTTTGTGCCTTCAGTGAAAAGTGAGTTGAAATGCAAAGCCAGAGGACACGCTGATCCACATTCTACATAGTCTTTGCAAGGTATGTACACGGAATGGGAAACAACTTCCAAGGACAGCCAACTACCTTGAGAATTTCATTTGTAACCCAAAAAAGACTTTCTGCAAGGAATTTTCAGTCACAACATGCTTGCTGTGTGTCATCGCTACTTGTCATCCAGCTAATAAATATAGTTGAAAATTATATTAAAATGGTGTGGATTTGAAAATACTCATTTCTTACATCATGTCACATGAAGGTGCCTCTTAATTAATAATGCACAGCTGAACACTGGAAAAATGAGATTTGCTACTGATTGATTTTTATATTCTGCCTTTCCTTCAGTTACTCAAGCCAGCATACATAATACTCCCTTCTCTGTTCTTTTGGCAGAACAACAATCTCATAAACTAATCTGAGAAAAAATGACTGGCCCAAAGAAAGGCGAAGTTGCCTTTCTCCTGTCTGAATTCAGCACCTTAACTATTGTACCATACAGAGTGTCTATCAAAGACCACTGATGTTGACTGCTGTTTACTGTTTCTGGAAACACAAACAAGCATAATGTAAATATCAGCTGCTAGAAAGCAACAGCTGAAGAATACAGTTGATCTCAGGAACTTTCTGACTGATTCCAATATATGACACACAGTAGTGGACAAGATGAGTTTTGACTGGATCCTGCAGGGCTATTATTAAGTTCTTATGAGTCTTCCAGAAAAGCTAATATATTAAGGCTAGTCATGACATTTACATACAGATTACAGCTAACATACATGGAATACACTGAATATGTGTTGCAAAATAATTCTTTGCCTTAAAGAAAATGTTCTACTTATGCCATCAAATATGTATTTTGATGCAAATATCAGTTGACAGTGGGAGGATGTTTTGGTTAGGAGTACAGTAAATGTCCATCTTTGCTATGCTATGGTCCTGAACCGGAAGCTCATTTAGCCTGATCCTTTAATGGCAACTACTAGTTACCTCATTTAAATTTACTCTCTCAAAGCAAGATGTTTTGTTTTATTATAAAGACATGAAAGATATTGAACACTTTCCAATATTGGGGAGGGGGGGATGAAATGCTGCCAAGAGTGGCTTTCAATGGTGAGATGGGCAGCATATAAATTTAGTAAATAAATAAAACGGCAACACCAATTTTTAGTATTTTAGAAAAAGGTTGCTTAGAGCCTCTGAGGCTGACAGACAACAGACTTTTGGAGGCAAATTTTTCCAGTTGCTTAAATCAAATCAAGAACCTCTTACTAAGGGACAGGAACGAATGTGTGCAACATATGAAATATTCCAAAATGTGTTGAATGTATGTAGTTGCTGGCATATAAGGGAAAGAAAGGGGTATAAGAATAGATGGGAGACATCCTTTTGAACAGAGTATAAAATAATTTTTACTGATGTTTCTGTAGGACACTTATTTAGAAACCAGAGTATCAATAAATAAAATATCTAATGATTCTTGTTTAGAAAACTCACAAAGAGTATCCACTGGGCTCGGCTGGGTAATGAATGGAATGGAATGGAATGGAACGGAATAGAATAGAATAGAATAGAATAGAATAGAATAGAATAGAATAGAATAGAATAGAATAGAATAGAATAGAATAGAATAGTTTATTGACTAAGTGTGTTTGGACACACAAGGAATTTGTCTCTGGTGCATAAACTCTCAGTGTACATACAAGCAACAAGTGATAAATCATGATTATAGTCATCATAAAAATGCATTCATCATAAATCAGAAGATACACTTACTCGGTGATAGGCATAGGATACTAAATAAGCAATCAACATAAATCATCCTAGGATACTAAGTAAAATAATATAAATCATGAGATATAAGTTATAGTCACAAGAAGATAAGGAGATAGGTAATAGGAAAGATGAGAAGAATAATAGTAATACAGCCTTACTAGATAGTTTGACAGCATTGTGGGAATTAGCATGGGGAAAAAACTGTCCTTGTGTCTAGTTCTGGCATGCAATGATCTATAAATTACATTTGTCATAACATCAATGTACAAATGATGCTACTTATAACCTTGCACCAGACAACATGATGCAACTACATAATTGCATCATTTTCACATCTTAATGTCATTAATGTCATGTGGTTTCTTTAGGCACTGCAAAATCCAGGATATCATTTTTTCCAAAGGCTGAGAGGGAGTCAGAATTGTAACTAGAGACAGTCATGCATCTTAGGGTGAAAATTTGATTGGTGGGGGGAGAGTTACTGTGTGCATTTTTTCCCAGTCCATCACCACTCAATCTTTGCACTGCTCACTTTTATTGCTATTGGTGTTAATTTCCTCTATCACTTATATAATCCATAAAATGAAAAGCACAGCTCGAAGTTGTTGGGTTATGGAAGATTAACCTTAACAGGGAATCCTCAAGTTATGACCACCATGAAACCCAAAATTTGTGTTGCTAAACAAGACCGTTGTTAAGTGAGTTACAATGGCAAAAATGTTGTAACAAGGGGCACAACTCACTTGTGCCCTTTTTAATGATCTTTTTGCCATTGTTAAAATCAGTTGTTAAGGGAATCATATGATCATAATGTCAACCTGGATTCTCCCATTGTCTTTGCTTGTTGGAAACCGGCTGGAAAGGTCACAAATGGTGATTACATGACTCCAGGATATCGCAACTGTCATAAATGCATGCCAGGTAACAAGCAGCTGAATTTTGATCATGTGACCATGGAGATCCTGCAACAGCTGTAAGAGTGAAAAACCAGCCATAAGTCATTATTTTTTTGCCATTATAACTTCAAACAGTCACTAAAAGAATGATTAAAATAAGTTGAGGACTACCTACAGTCAAATCTTCCTGTTCCTCTACCCAGCCATAGAGATTATTTAAAAATCTAAAATAATAATAAAAGGTACAAGGGAAAAAAGGAAAAGGAAAGGTGTTGACTTCCAACTCTTTTTAGCACAGCACAAGATATAAAAACAACTCCAACTTTTTGATTTTACACATTAGTATATAACTAGCCATTTCTCGAACAATAAATCTATCTCATCCACAAAATCAAAGTTTCATTTCTTTTCATTGCAAGCACAAAAGCCAGAAGTGATATCCAAATGAAAAATAAACTTTAAATATATTCTCCTCTTTGAATAAAATAATCAGTTCAACCATTTCTGTTTCATTTTCCTTGCTGTGGAAATAAAACGTATTTCTATTTGCACCTAATAATCTTTGTAAACTATCACCATTTAGATGAACAAGGTTCACTGTATCCTTTCAGATTCTTTGACCTAACAGGGAAAAATACTCTTTTTTTTTTCACCCTTTTTAAAATACTAAACTTTTCTTGAAACACATTTCTAAAATGAAAACTTACATTTACCTTACATTTTTTCCTCTTTCTATTTCCTTCCCCTAATTTCCCATTTCTATTTCTCTTCGTATTTTATGTATAGATAAAATAATAAAAGCCATAAAAGAATTAAAAAGCAAAAAAGGATACATCTTTTAAAAAACTAAAATAATCAAAAGGTCTGTAGAAGTTAGAAAGCAACTGCCTCATATCTATTTGTGCTTTGCATAATGATGATGTTATCCATTCAGTCGAGCCTGAGTCTCTTAATATCCACTTATTTATTCCGTAGGAAAAGAGGGTAAGCTTTCCTTTCAGCACCACCAAACTGCCACTTTTTCCTCTTCTAGAAGGTATCATTCAGAAAGTCATACTTTTCAGGAATTTTGTTAAATATGTCTTAGAGTCCTAGGAACCAAGAAAAACTTTCTCCTTTCAAAACTTTCTCCACTTCCTCCTGCGCATTCTTACCCGGCTGCCAGCTTCTTTGTGGCGGCCATTACGGACCGCCGCTACACGTCTTGGGAAAAGGGGTTCTGCCGGCCGGGAGGGGGTCTGCAACACCCCCAAACCCCTCTCGGATCCCCTACCTTCAGCTGCCCCTGCAGGGCAGCCTAGCTCCGCACCCGTCCGGATCGGAGCCCCAAAGCGGCTAGCGCAGCAGGGATCGCGCAGCTTCGCGAATCCCTGCCACTCGCGAAGTCCGACAAACCGGAAGTTCCCCTGAGTCTTGGCATTTCTATGGGGCAGGCCTCTCCACATTTTATAACCTTGCACTATTTCTTGAGTTTTTCTATGCTCTGGCTGAGGTCAGGTTTGATGGTGTCCAGCTATCATGTTCTTTGATGGCCTGGTTTCCTGTTATCCCTAACTTTTCCAAACACAATTGCTTTCTACAATGAATTCTTCCGCAAGACATGGCCAAAATAAGTGAGACATGGCTTTGTGATTTTCGCCTTCCAATGACAAGTCTGGTGTTATGTGCTCCAGAACTTGCTTCTTAGTCACTTTTGCTGTCCAAGGGATATGTAAGAACCTTCTTCAAGCTCAAATGAGCTGATTTTCTTCCTGTTTTGCTTTTCAAGGTCCAACTTTCACAACCATAGGTAGCTGTGGAGAACACAATAGAGCAAACATTTGGTTGTCAGGCTGATGTCCTTGCTTTTCCATATTTGACTCATGTTCATCATTTCTGTGCAATCCAGTGCAATCCGATGTTTTATTTCTATGCTACATTCACCACTTTGAGCTACCCCTGATGCTAGGAAATTTGCAATGGTCATGAGCTTGGTCTTTTTGATGTTCAGAAAGAGACCAAAATTCTCATTTTCTTCTTTGATTTTCTTGATCAGATGTTCCAGGCCTTCTTTGGTTTTTTGATGCTTCACACAGGGAAAAATATATATGGGAGGATGACCTTTTATTCTTTTGCATACATTTCAAAATGCATTTTCTAAGAAATCAGCTGCTAAACCAAATAGGAAAATGTCACTTTATAGAGGATTAAAAAATAGTACAAACAGACATTTTAAAATGGTACTTAAGAATAAATTCCCCATTTACTAGAAAAGAAGGATGGTAAATCAAATTCTGATCATTTCTGGTCTTACATATAAAATTGCATAATATTGCTATGGCAATTACATTAATATTTCTTACATTATTGGCAGATCTGAATGGGAACTTTCATGGATTTAGTCAGAGCAGGTTTTTTTATGTTTCCTTTTATGGTTATTGTCCAATAGAATAGGATCATAGGGTTATCATTCCTTTCATTGGGTTGTCATATCTAATATAATTTTAACATTAATACTGTGTTTCTCACAAAATAAGGCCGGGCCTTATTTATTTTTTTTGACCCCTGAAAAAACGGCTAGGCCGACTTTTCGGGGGTGACTTAATTCCCCCCCCTTGCATCCTCAGGTGGGCGGGTGGCAACAGCTTGGATGTTTGGGAGACCTTCCACCACCGTTGCTTTCCCTTCTCCCTTGCTGCCTCGGCGTTTGGCACAGCCACGTGCGGCTAGTCAGGGCTCCTCCCTGCAACCGGAGCCCTGTGGAGACACTTGGCTTCAGGCGCTCCTGTCGCCGCCTTCCCTTTGCCTTCGAAGGTAAAGCAAATTATTTTAAAAATGACAACCTACTACAACAAAGCCTCCCCTGCCCGAGAGGGGAGCCCAACCCCATGTGGGGAGGCGAATCTCCCGGGGCCGCAGCACAGGATTGGCCCAACTCGGGAGAAGCGCCCAGCTGCCATCCCTGCCTGGTGCTGGGCAGAGTGTGAAGATCTTCGCCTGGGGCGCCCAGCGCAGCTGACAGGCGGGCCCTCCTTCCCGGCAGCAGAGCTCTCACCAAGGCAGTGAGCGCCTCCCCGCTGGACCCTCCACTCATCCCGCCAGGGCCGCGCCAGAGCCGTGCGGGCTGGGCAGAGCCAGGAAAGTGAGCCGCGGGTGCGCGCCTGCCTGCCAAACAAAAGAGCCGAGCCGACCTGAGCTTGGCTTCCTTCCCAAGTCTCTCCAGCGTGAACCCAAAGGTGCCACTGGGAGAGGCTGCCCGAGGCAATGATAGTGCCCACCCGTCCGCGGTGAGAGAGAGCCCGAAGCCCCCCGTTCTTTCCACGCCTCGCCCAGCCCATCCCCATCCCCACGCATCTCCAAATGTGCCGGCAGCTCCAAACGCTGCAGTGGATCTGGCATCAGGCAGAGGCGCTGACTCGGCGGGGCTCAGCTCAGAGGAGGACGTGGTGCAGACCATCGCCTTGCCTCCCTGTCCACGGATGGGTGGGTGCTATCACTGCCTTGGGCGGCCTCTCCCGGTGGCCCCTTCAGGTTCGCGCTGGAGGGACTTGGGAAGGAAGCCAAACTTGGGTCAGCCTGGCTCTTTCGCTTGGCAGGTGGGCACGCACCCGCGGCTCGCTTTCCTGGCTCTGCCCAGCCCGTACGGCTCTGGCGCGGCCCTGGCGGGATGAGCAGAGGGTCCGGTGGGGAGGCGCTCGCTGCCTTGGTGAGAGCTCTGCTGCTGGGAAGGAGGGCCCGCCTGTCAGCTGCGCTGGGTGCCCCAGGCGAAGCTTTTCGTGCTCTGCCTGGCACCAGGCAGGGATGGTGGCTGGGCGCTTCTCCCGAGGTGGGCCGATCCTGCGCTGCGGCCCTGGGAGATTCGCCTCCCCACATGAGGTTGGGCTGCCCTCTCGGGCAAGGGAGGCTTTGTTGTAGTAGGGTGTCATTTTTAAAATAATTCGCTTTACCTTCAAAGGCAAAGGGAAAGTGGCGACAGGAACGCCTGAAGCCAAGTGTCTCCGCAGGGCTCCGGTTGCAGGGAGGAGCCCTGGCTGGCCACACGTGGCTGCGCCAAATGCCGCGGCGTTGCTCTAACGCCACGGCAGCAAGGGAGAAGGGAAAGCAACGGTGGCAGAAGGTCTCCCGATATGAAGTGCCCCACCAACGCAGGCAGCACCATATCCGGGCATGCAACAAAAGTACTTCCTAATGGCAAGCCCCCCCCCCCACCATCCCCCCGCATTTCACATGTTTAATATGGGCCTTAATTTGGGGGGAGGGGCTTAATTTGATTTTATGCCAATAAAACATGGTAGGGCTTCCTATTGGTGGAGGCCGTATTGTTGGAGAAACACGGTACTATAACTTAATATAGGCTGTATCCTGAATTACATTTATATTACATTTAGTTAGGTTGTTTTACAAATGTATTTCAACCCTGTCTTAAACTTTATTTTGCTTATTATCTGTATTGGTCTTTTATCACAATAAATTGAAATTGAAGTAGGTTTATCAACCCTTCTTGCATGAGTGTTTGTAAGATAAATGTTTAGTGCAATTTGGAAATACATAAACCCAGTTTCAGAATGCAGAAAGAAAAGTGGTTATCAGGCCAGAAAGAAGACCTTTCTCTTTCTCTTTCCTTTCCTTTCCTTTCCTTTCCTTTCCTTTCCTTTCCTTTCCTTTCCTTTCCTTCCTGCCCATATTTTACTGCGGCAAAACACCAACCCACCACGTCCCTGGGTGACGCACACCTTCCTTTGCAGCAGATATAAAAGAAATGTGTGCCTTCCAGTCAGTTTTGACTTCTAGTGACTGTCTGGCCAGCAATGGCCTTAATACAATAATGCATTAATAATACGTTAATATCAGAACCAGCTGTGTCTCTCTATACCATCATGAAATTTAGGCACTTTAAAAAAACCTTTTCCAATACAGAAATACAGGCATTAGACCCCCATCTATATTCTCGTCGGTGACTGTAATAAATAGCAATAGTACTTAGTCTTACATATCACTTCACAGTGCTTTACAGCCCTCTCTCAGTGGTTTACAGAGCCAGCATATTGCCCCCAACAATCTAGGTCCTCATTTTACTGACTTCGGAAGGGTGGAAGACTGAGTCAACCGTGAGCCTGGTGAGATTTGAACTGCCAAATAGCAGGCAGCCGGCACTTAGTAGAATGAGCCTGTAATACTGCATTCTAACCACTGCATCACCATGGCTCATATATATAAAGATGTATGACCCATTCCATGTTTTAGACAAAGGCTTGTCAAAATTTTCCTCAACATGCAATATTTACACTGATGTCCATGTTCTCCTTAGGCTCACTTTGAAAAACCTTTTCTGGCCATAATCATTCTACTTGAGGAGAAGGCATTCTTTGAGATGCCAATGTTTGGTGACTTTTAATTTTTGTGTGCAGATGTGCATAAATAATTAAAGATGTAATAAGTCCAAAATACCAATTGCTTAGCTCTGAGGATGGATGGAGTTAAAAATGAACGAATCTTAGCATAATTGTTAAAAAACAGGGAGTTTTTTTAAAGTAAGAGAGAAAAAAGAAATAGCTGCAATTTTATATTACAAAATAATGCTACAGTAATTCTATGATACCACCATACATGCATATATGGTAGTCAGTCCAGCTTGGCTCCATAGTGATGTATGGAAAATGAATGAATGAATGAAAGAATGAAGGAAGGAAGCAAGGAATAAATAAGGTGTTGTATTCCCTAAAGGTTCTCTTCTTAATTTCCTTTTGCTTTAATGGACAAAGGAAACCCCTAAAAATATCAGAAAAACACACAAAAACAAACAACGAAAAGAAACAATGAGGGCTAATTCTAATTATTATAGTTTTTGAATGAAAATGTAAATTTAAACTCAGGAAAAAGTCTTCATCCATTCTTCCATTTTTCTGGTAAAGAACCAGTTCACAGAAGGAACATGTCTCCAGTCTAAGCATGTAAATCTGTATTTATCCCAATCTTATGCTCTTTAATCTTGGTGGAAATGGTAAAAGCTTGGACTTTTTTTTAAAAAAAAGTTAAGGTTAGAGGAAAACTATCTACAGTACTTCAGAAAGATCCTATATTTTTCTTTTAAGTTCCTGCTTGATTTTGAACTAATAACCTTTTCTTTGCTAAGTGAAGTGTTGTAATGACGAGGCAGCCGAGGTGTTTGATCATGATCAAATGAATCATGATGACCTTTATTGGAATCTAGTCTTGCATTTATACACATTTTTAGTTATCCTCCAACATTGGTTAACTTTGGTTTCTGCTTGACTTTCGTTATTGTTCAGCATAGTAACTAACACAATTAATGATCTCTAGTCAAAGTCCAACATATGTTTACTTCCTCTTTCTAATCCTCCTTTAGATGAGTAACTTTGTTTGCCTGAGTTGTATTTGCTTGGAAACATTCTTTTCTCTGAGGTTTGCCATCCAAGATAAAGACATTCCTGCAATTACAACTCTACATAGAAGAACTTGTCATGGTTGACTCGCTATGCACTCCGCTTCCAATCAGACAACATAAACAGGGAGGGGGGGAGGGCAGGTTTGGAATGTATGGGAAGCTTGGGAGGGAATTGTGGAATGCATTGTCACCTGGCAATGCCCTGGTGCCTGAGGTCAAATGATGGAAAGTTCCAAAGTGCTCAGACCATTTCCCAAAACAAATTGACAGTAGCTAATTAGTGGGCAATGAACGGTGGATGGCCCAGGGGAGAAAAAGGAGATTTTAACTATGCCACTTCGTGCGTGAAAACTTCAGAATTTACTTTTCTTCTTCTGTACCTATGTGGAATTATCAGTACAATTATACTCTTGGTAAAATAATGTCTCAGGAGCTTCTGTTGCTTGCATATGCCAGTGGGATGGTTGACATAACTTAAACTACCATTTTATTTTCTTACTTCTATTAAAGCGATACATTGAATATCTTAGACTGCAAGATAGTGCCAATCCAGTTACAGGGCCTTGATCTGCGAAACAGCCAATGAATTGCTGATGTAAGATATGGCTACTCTAGCTGAGACAGGAACACTAGAACAAACATAGGAAGGAGAAGTGCTTTTGCAGTTGAGAAGGAAAATGTGTGCAGATGTTTCTTCAAAGTTGAGTGGAGAATCCATAGAGGGCAACTGTCTTTTGTTTCTGCCCTCCATAGAGGAGCAAGCAGTAAATCTGGATCAGAGCCCCATAGCTCCCTTGTATGTTCTTGAAGTTTTAAGATTCATTTCTTTGAAAAATCTCTTTTGAAACTATTATTCCATTGTTCTCTGATATCTGGCAGCAGACATTTTATCTTTCCCTTAATCTCCAAAGTTCCTATTCTCCCACTTCTGATTCTGATTTCTTAGTTCTTTTCCAGCCAGGTTTTGACTTCTCCCAAGTTGAATCAATTTTTCACTACTCTAATTGTTTCTCAATTCTAATGGAACCATCTGTACTGTATTTAGATTGTCTATCTACTGTATGTCTTACAATCAATTCAGAAATGATTGTTGGTTTCACTCCTTTGACCTCATGAGATCTAGAAGCTATTAATGGAATGTTGCAACCACACATTGGATCGAATCGAAACTTATCCTGACATAAGGATAAATTAAATATCCAGAATTTAGTAAGCACAGATCTTGGATAAGGGGAATCTTCAGGGTGTGATTCAGCTGAAATTTACCATCTTAATTAAGGCGGAGAACATATGAAGTCTTAGACTGGCCATGCATCTTTCTATATATGCATTATTTCATTTTTTGGAGTGATTTTATCCTCAGTGTTAACTTCATTGCTGGTTAATAAAGCATCATTCTTAGCCCCTTTCACTAAAGTGGATGTTATGATTCAGAGAATCATTGCATTCTTTGAGTTCAAAGAAAACCTATCACTGTCACAGCCCTTCCGTTAACATAGGATTGGAAGGGCATCAAAGCTATTTCAGGGAAAACATCCTTGCAATTTACTTCTCCTTCTGCTTTCTCAAGGGAATGCTAAAAAGTCTGTTTTAAAATAGTATCCTGTTTGATGTGACGGACCTTCCTTCTTGTTTCATCTCTTGACGCTGCTATTAATGTGCTTTTTGTTTCAAAACTAGGGTGATAGATGTCTTAGAAATCCCTTGGAGAAAGAGAGAGTAATGAAGGGATGGTAATTTATTGTCTCTGGCAGTTGTGTGGTACATCATGTGTAACGCAAATACTGTCAGAAAAGCTTTATCTAAAAGGGATCTGAAGAACTAAGCTGAGTAGTAATATGGTGCATATAAAATTATAAGGCTTGCCCATTTTAATCAACTTGTTTGATTCATTGTTGAAGATCAATTTTAATCAATGGGACAGTGACTCTATGGCAGTTCATTTCCTTGTTGAAATATTTGGTTCTTTAACAAGAAATGGAAGAAATATAACAGCCTATCTCTTAATATAGTACTATTTGTTTTTAACTGTAAATAATCTAAATGCACCCTATTTTTTTTCTTTTTTATAGGTGCTATTATCATATGTGAAACAGTATAACAACAAGTGGCTCAAACCAAACACAAGGTGACAAATTTCTCAGATTACTTCTACAGTGTTGTGCTGAGAAACGTATGCTATTGGTCTAAAATCCTTAAACTTTACCTTGGTATTTTCTCTTTATCACCCGATATCTGAATGTCTCAGTATGCTTTTGTGGGAAGCCTCCTACCCCCCCTGCCCCCAAAGAATGAAATATTTTTGAGAATATTAAAAGCAGAATATATTTTCCCAAAGGGAGAAATGGAGAAACATGCTCTTAAAGACAGAAAGCAGGTGAAGTCTTAATAGTCACCAGCAGATATTTTGGGCTCATTAAGAAAGACTGGGCCAATCTACTCACAAACACCTTTAAGAATTAAGATTCTTAAAGGGAGGACAGGACATGATCTTAACTCCATTCATTAAGAAAAGTGGAAACAATACCAGTCCATTAAGAAAGGTAGGCTAGAGGCAATAGATAACAGAATAAAATCAGTTACACATGCCTGACAGGATTAGGACTAAGGAAAGTAATAATTAAGACCCATCATGAGCCTTTGCGAAACAAGTAAAACCTGTCAAATAATAAAAACACACAGAACAAGTCTCCAGATTACAAAATGCTGTAAAAACTGTATAAAAGTCCATGTAAAACAAAACCAATTGGTCAGCTGTCCCAGAACCACACGCTGCTGGTGGTTCTGCTTCATCAACAAACCAACTTTCTTTCCAATCAGCCTCCATGTTATTTCCAGCATCTTTCTCCCAGCTTGGAACCGAATTAGGTGGATTTTCCTTCCAACACTTTATAAAACAGAGTTAAAATCATTAAAAAGAATATTGTAATAAACCACAATTAATTTTCAGCAGCAGTCTGCATTTTTAATATATATATATATAACCTATAACAGTGGAAACATCGAAGATCTAAATGTAAAAAGTGCATGTTTCTGAGTCTGATTGAGGATCCAGATGTTTTAACAGATTGTACTACCTTCATAATGACCCAGACCAATCTGGGCTATTTTCCAAGCTTTTGATTTGACCACTGAATTTGATCAAATATTCCCTGCCCATTTTGGAATTAATAAACAATGTTATATTCTTTTAAGTGAGGTTATTGATTAAGACATTTGAACAGATACATAAGAATGTGTGTCGTTTGGAAATGAATTCCAAATTCCTAATGAAAGTGAACAAATTCAGACAGATTGTGGAATCCTTCCTAGTGAACCAAGTTCAGCATTGCTATTTCCAAATGCTGTCAGTGAGTTAGGGGAAAAAAGGAGAATTTTACAGGACATCTGCCAAAATGCAACTTTTCTCCCAATTTCTCCATATAAATTGATGAGATGTGTCACTGTTGTCTTGTGACAAAAAGTACACCTTCTATTAGGTCTGGGTTATTTGAGGGAATCTGACTGTTGTGGCCTGCCTTTAGTGTGGATGGAGTATTGTTGTGGTGGCGTGTTTGGAGTGTATATATTTGATTTGTTTTGTTCTTGCTGGTATGTAGCTGCACCTGCTTCTCTTTATTAATTCTGTTGTGTTTACTTTTTTTTAATTGCTCATTTTGTTAAAACCCCATGTCACTGACCAAATAAAGAAATAAATTTCAAATTTAGTGTGTATGTGGAGCACCTATTTCATTTTTATCATAATAGGTTTTAGTCTTCATGGCCACATTTGTTTGTGTTTTAATTGTAAATAAAGATGTTGTAAGTATACCAGAGTCTTTTGGAGTGGGTGTCCATAATAAATATAATAAGAAAATTTTAAAAAGTGGTCTACTTCCAAAATGTAATCTCACCATAAGATCTTTGTGTGAGAGAAGTTGAAATAATAATTTATTTTATTTATTTGTTTTTATCCCACCTTTTTATCATTTTTGCAAATAACTCAAGCAGCAAATGTATCCAACAAACTTTCCTCCATTTTCCCCACATCAACAACCCTATGAAGCAGGTTGTTCATGAGGTTGCTTCCAACTTCCTCTGTCCTCATGTTTGTGAAATTCTTCATTATCTGTGGAAGATTATTTCTCCACATCTTCCCTTTCTCTTTTGCCCAGAAAGGAACAATTGTCCTTAGTGCTGGTAGTTGGATGCAGAAAAACAAGCTCAGACTTTGACCTGGTTGTGTTTGCTATTTGCCTTGGCTGGCATGCTGTGGACAGCTTTCATAAGAGGTTTAACTGTTGACCCAAAGGTGCTTTTTCCAAAAGGCAACTTGGCTTTCTTGATTTCTTCTTTGAAATGTGTTGCTTCTCATCCAAGTTCCTTCTTCATTTTTGGAAATCTTTGGGAAAACAATGGTCTGAGAATGTTTAGCTATTCAGTTCATATGCTTGAGTTCTGTTTCGTACCCCTTATTCCAGGGGGTCTTCAAACTTGACAGCTTTAAGACTTGTGGACTTCAACTCCCAGAATTCCTCCTCCAGTCATGTTAGCTCAGGAATTCTGGAAGTTGAAGTCCACAAGTCTTAAACTTGCCAAGTTTGAAGACCCTTGCCTTGTTTGAATAGACACATCTTGCACATTTTCTTCATTTATTAAATGTCTATCCTATCTTTCCTTTGGAGTTCAAGGAAAGGTGTGTAACATTTTGCCCTCTAATTATATTATTGTAATAAGTCTGTGAGATAGATTTAGGCAATAAAGTATAGCAGGGCTAAAGTCAAGGCTTTCAGTATGCCTTTGAACCTGGGACTCACCAGTCCAATGCTTTCATTGTAACAACACAATGCACAGATGCTACAATAGTGCCAATACATGTGCATCTGTATGGCTCTGTCTCACTGAGCATGCTTTAATGCTTAAAAAACACAGTGCACATGCTAGACGAAATCTCTTGAGGCCTTGCTATGATTGGGGCAATGAACTGAGCAGTTAAAATCTATGCAGTGGGTTCTGTGCATATGACTGTTCAGGTAGCCCTTGACTTACAATCACAGTTGAGCCTGGAATTTTGGTTATAAGTTGCTGTGATCATAAATCGAGCTATGACATGATCAAACTCAATTTTACAACTGTTTTTTTTTAATACTTGTTAAATGAATCACTGTGGCAGTTAAGCAAATCACATGATCATTAAGTGAATCATGTGGGTGTAAATTTGAATCCAGCTTATCCAATATATTTTTTTAAAACTGGAAAACAGCAAAAAATATGTCACAAAGCATGATTACATGATTATGGGATGCTGCAATGGATCATAAAAGCAAGCTGGTTGTCCAGTGCCCAAAATGTGAACACATGAGCATGGGTGTGATGTGGTGGTCATAAGTAACTTTTTTTTAGTTCATCATAACTTTGAGCTGAGTTAAGTAACTGGTTATACATCAAGGAACATCTGTATAGAAATTCCTATGTGATGTAAAGTTTCTGCAATGAAGCAGCAGAGAGTATTTGTAGTCCAATAAGACAATCGCAACATTTTGCACAAAAGGTTCAGGGTATCTTTCTGGTTGAAGAGATCTAAACTTTTCTTCCTTCCTTCCTTCCTTTCTTTCTTCCTGCCTGCCTGCCTGTTATCTCATTATTACAACTTTATATGGGTAAGTGGCCCAGATTTTTCCAACTGTCAGTATTTAAAATAGAATAGAATTTAAATAGAAAAATAGAGTGTAAGATAGCAATCTACTTAAACTTCTATACTGCTTCACAGTGTTTTACAGCCCTCTCTAAGAGGTTTACAGAGTCGGCATATTGTCCCCAATAATCTGGGTCCTCATTTCACCAACTTGGAAGGGTGGAAGCCTGAGTCAACCTTGAGCCAGTCAGGATTGAACTGCTGGCAGTTGGCAGAGTTAGTGTGATGACCCAGGGTTAGTGTTGTGACCTGTGTGGCACAAAGGCAACACAGTCAAATAAGCAAGAAGTGTCCTTTTAACACCTCCAACTTTGCCCCCAATGTCCAGGTTACCTTCGGCTGGAGAAAGAACTCTCCCAAAAACAGTCTTTAAGTGGTGGAAATTCAGTCCGAAAACAAAGTACATACAAACTGTAAATAAAAAACCACACAAATCATGCTGCAGTAATTAACTTGACAGGGCAGGAGAAGGAATTGCAGACTTGAAAGCCCAGCAAAACACAAACAGTTGGGAAGACGCCAGGAACCCAAATAAGCCTCAATGATACCAGATAATTCATGATTTGCTCCCAACAACTTTGCTGTGTGCAGCTTCCATTTTTAAACACTGTGTTCCCAGTTGCAGCTAATGAAGGGAATCAGGGCCCTTTCCTCCCCCATAAGCCATGCAACCCACATTGCTCTCTTCTCCGTTCCTCCCTGAGTGCCCTAGGATGAAGAGGGGGTGGGCCTGGGTCTTCCACCAAGTTCCCTCTCCCTTGCTCTACCTCTGCCCTACTCTGCCCAGTCAGACTTTGCCCTTCCCCAGTTTCTTCCACAGCCAACGGAGCCACACTCCCACTCCCTGTCAACTGCTCAGCCTCCCCCTCCAAATCAGATTCTGACAGGGGCATGACAGTTAGCCTGAAAAACTACATTCTAACCACTGTGCCTGACAGCTCTTTATAGATAGAATTTAAATAGATAAAGAACATAGAAAGCCTTTGATTTGGCCCACCCTCTTTTTAGCAGCCCTATGAACATATAATCCTAATATGATCTAATCACTGGCTCCATCAAAGTATCTCCTTAAGATAAGATGCCAGATCCCTTCATAATAATCCATACCCTAGGGAGGATCTTCCTTTCCAGACTTCACACACATCCAAAATGCACCTCAAGATCAAAGCCCAAGACTCCTTAATCTGCATTTATAAGCACCAAAGCCTGCTTGTCATTATACTGTATATACCTCTCCTGGTAGACTCCTAACATTGTAGGTTACCTTCAACCATTATACATGATTGAATGAATAAACTCTACTTCTAGTAGTTGCCCATTTAAATTTATAGTTGTGTCTTTCACCTAACCAACTGCTGGAATTATTATGCATTTGCTTCCACATATTTCATTCTCGGCTCCTTGATAAAACAAATCCAGGGAGGGCAATTATGATTGCTCATTAAGAACTCCATTGCTGCAGCCATTCTTAATTTAAAATAGAAAAATGTTAGTCTGACATGGCACAGGCAAGCAATCAAGCTGATATTACAGGAAAAGGAAAAAGCTTTTTATTTTGTTTTTTATTTTAATGGTCAGCTAGCTACCCTGGGGCACAGAGTAAATTCTGAAGAAATCAGACATTTTAATTTTTTTTAAAGGATGCTTGTTAACAAGAAGTGTGCATAGGTAAAGAATCCAAAAAGGCTAGGTGCTGTTCAAAGATAAAATTAACACAGTTTTTGCTTCTGGCTTAAATGTATATTTTTTTTGTTTAAAAAAGACCAAAACTAATTAGAATGAGTATTCCATGGCTGAAGCCATTCTTAATTTAAAATAGGGAAATGTTCATTTGAGATGGCACAGGGAAGCAATCAAGCTGAAGTTAAAAGAACAGGGGGAAAAATCCTAGGTTCGGAGCTTCAACCACTTGGTAATAAAATATCAAACAAAATGATGTTTCGACACTGCCATTCTTTCTACTCTCCAATTCTGCAAAAATAGTATTGGAAGTTAAAATCTACCCCTCTCCTAGGAAAATGAAATATTTTAGGATATACTAAAAAGGCAAAATATTTCCTCTAAAAAAAAAAAAAAGTAGAAACTCAGAGACAGAAACTCAGCCCCCGTTTTTGCTAATGAGCAATTTTATTTATTTATTTATTTATTTATTTATTTATTTATTTATTTGTTTGTTTGTTTGTTTGTTTGTTTGTTTATTTGTCAACCGCTTACAAGATAATAGATATAAGTATAAACATGAGTAAGAATACAGAAAATAGGTACAAATAAATGGGGACAATAGGACAGAGATGGTAGGCATGATTGTGCACTTATAGACCTCTTAGGAATGGGGTGAGGTCAATAGTGGATAGTTTGAGATTAAACGTGTGGGGGTTAGAGGATGTAACAACAGAGTCAGGTAGTGCATTCCAGGCATTGACCACTCTGTTGCTGAGGTCGTACTTTCTGCAATCAAGTTTGGAGTGGTTTACATTGAATTTGTATCTGTTGTATGCTCTTGTATTGTTGCAGTTGAAGCTGAAGTAGTCATTGACTGGTAGGACATAACAAAGAACTATTCCAGGTAGAGCCATAATAGGAATTGCCCAAAGCCCATTCATTACATCATCATCCAAGCTCAACCAAGCCTGGGACTCAGGACAGCCTAGTGAGTTGCCCCTGCATGATCCCATGGGAGTCTAACAACCAATCAGAATACAATCTCAAATTCAAATCACAACAGAAGGCATAAAACCAAGGGTCTCTCAGTATCTGGCCCCTTCTTCTTTTCCTTCACCCAACATCTTGAAGCATGTGATTGTCCTTTTGACTTTAGATCTCCAAGCCATGTGGTTCTGTTTACCATTAAACCATCTCTCCAAGCAGTCACCATGTTTCCAGTGTCTTTCTTCCCAATGGAACTGAACCCAGAAGGATATTTCTTCCAAAAATAGGTTATAAGAATTTTTGTTTCAATAACCTTGTAACATCAAGGGAGATGATTTCAGTATAATGTGTTCTGCTCCAAATTTCTTCAGATTCTGAAGAATCAAACATTGTCTCACCTCCACCCAATTTATTTGAGGGGTGTTAAAATAAATAAATTACTTGCGCCTTTGCAAATTCCTTAACTCAAATTAGGTATATTTCTTTGGTTATATGGAACAAAAAAAAAAATCCAAGTAACTGCATTGAGGGGAAGCTGCAAAGCCATCAAGCCCCCATTTCTCTGGAAATATCTCCTAGGGCAGCCTAAAACCCAGATGATGAAAAGCAGATGAGGAATTTCTGCAAGTGGGAAAACAGACCACCCATCCATTAATCATCATCATCATCATCATCATCATCATCATCATCATCGCCATCGCCATCTAAGGAGGCATGGCATTCAAAGAAAAAAGTCGTACCACCAGGCAAAAATTAATCAATTTAATTTCTGAACATAGATGATATCTCAATGGTGCAGAGCCTTCATGTGGAAGCAACCTAACTAAGTGAAATAAATGAGATGTTTCTTAAAAAGTGGAAAAAATATAGGGGGCATATTTTTTTACCACAAAACCCAGTAGCTTTTCCTCTTTCTGGAGGCATCTAACAATCAACATTATGTTCCTAGGTAGCATGGATAGTGCTGAGCCTGATTAACTTCCAAAAGTCAACCCTGGGGACAAATGGGGCTTCATTGGCGATGTGTATATGGCCTCCTGTTACATATCAATAATCAGTCTACTCCTGTGCTCCTGACACTCTTTACATCTCTAACCTGTTCTCAATTGCATTTTGTCTCTCCTACAGAAGGAGGCTTGTAATTATCACTGTATTCCTCAAATATGAGGGAAAGGCTAGGTCAAGCCTGCCAGGAGAAAATTTGATCATCTGCATTCAGATATCTCTCAACTTCCATACAGTAGGTCTCAGTAGGAATCCTGAAGGAATGATCTCCAACTGGAATCCTTCCTGAATACCAACTTACTGGCTGATCTTGTTTTTCCTGAAGTGAAATATAATCCGGGATGGGATTCTACCAGTTCAGACTGGTTCAGGTGAACCGGTAGTTCCGGTGATCATTTGGCCCCACCCACCTCTGCCCTTTTCCTGTGCTTTATTTCCTTGTTTTTGAGCACAGCTGATTCGCACAGCAGAGCGGTTTGCCACGCACCAGCTGTTTTACTTACTGCAACAGAAGGTAAGTATTATAGCTAAAAATGGTCTTTACTAAATACTGTGCATGCGCGCGCGCAAGGCGTGCGCTCACTGAACCGGTTGTTACACTAGTTGAATTGCACTACTGAATATAAGGAATAGTAAATGCCATTGTTAATTGGAGCAGAAAAGGGATAGACAAAATCAGAAAATGCTCTCCTAATTATTATTTTTTAGAATAGAATAGAATTATTTATTGGCCAAGTGTGATTGGACACACAAGGAATTTGTCTTGCTACTCTCAGTATACATAAAGGAAAAGATGCATTCATCAAGAGTCAAGACTCATAAGGTACAACACTTAATGATAGTCATAGGGTACAATAAGCAATCAAATCATACTAGGAAACAGTCAATATAAATTGTAAGGATACAAGCGACAAAGTTACAGTCATACAGTCACAAGTGGGATGGGATGGGTGATAAGGAGTGATGAGAAGATTAACAGTACTGTAATGGTAGTACAGACTTTGTAAATAGTTGAGCAGTGTTGAGGGAATTATTTGTTTAGCAGAACGATGGCTTTCGGGGAAAAACTGTTCTTGTGTCTAGTTGTTCTGGTGTGCAATGCTCTATAGCGTCGTTTTGAGAGAAAGAGTTGAAACAGTTTATGTCTGGGATGTGATCACTCCCAGATTGAAATCTGTATAGTTCCACGAGAACCTAAGATGCAACTCATTCTTGCAGGCTGCTATTAGTTGATGTGAGGAGATAAGTTGGGGAATTGTGGGAAAAATAGTGAAGAGGATATTGACCCTTTTCACTTCTGCCCCCAAGCCGATAATTGATCTATTCTCAAAATTTCTACAGTCCTTTTTGTCTTATTATTCTTGTGGCATCATCGATTAGAGACTCCACTTAGCCTTTACTTGCTTTGCTTCTGCCTCAGTTGTTGTTGCTGGGTTGCTTTTTTTGTTTTTGTTTTTTGCCAGTTCTTTTACAACAGAACTAGTTTTGATCTCTTGCTCTGCTGTATCTTAAATCTTCAGATAAAAATAGAGGGTAAGTTACTGATTTCTCTACAGCTGCTAAGCACTTCTTGCTCTAATTGAGGTCAGTGAAAATTGCAGGCTCTGCTACTTCTGAATACCTGGTTTTTAGTGTTGAGCTTTAGCTATTTAGCACCCTTTCAATTGTGCATCATTCACTTGGAGAATCCATCTGATGTAGTTGTCAAGGGTAAGAATCTTTCTCTGTAGCTGTGTACTTGGAGGGCTCTGTGACTGAACTCTATGCAGCATGCTGTTGCCGATGACTACCGCAGCTCCTTGTAAAAATGCCCTTCTTTCCTAACTCTGGCACATCTACTGTAGTCATTAATTGCATCCTCTGGAGTGCACTTCACATGAAGGGTATCGAAGTGAATCAAGACAGCTACATTTCGGTAATGACTTTCAAGATGTATCACAAAAACAGATGCAGACGGAGGAAAACCACTTGGCTTCCCTCTGTGGCTTGCGTAGCACAACTCAAAACCTGCCCAGGTTCTCTGTTCTTGGTGCAAACAAATAATGGTGGGATTTGAAAGGTTCCTCCCTCCTTCTCCCCATCCTCCTCAATTGCTGAGGAAAGTGCCATTGTATGGTAGAAGTGAATTTAAGGAGATGGTATTTAAGGGAGCATCTTTCCTTACTTGTCTCTAGACTTGCCAGGAAGCTCTTCTGTATCCCCTTCTATAGATAAGCATTTTAAATGGAAATGTGAGAAAGGGATTTGCTTGGTTGCACCCTGATTTCTGATGCCAGGGCTGGCTTTAGTTAAGCACCAAATGGACATCAGTCTGCTGCTTGTTTGCTAATTCAATGCAGATCTTGGGAAGTGTACAGGAAAGGAAGAATGAAAACCAGCTTAACAATACATTACAAAGCTGCATGGCCACTCATAATTGTCCTCTTGGGCCAAGTGTCTTCTGAAATGTCAGAAGGATGGGAGCAATGGATACCTCCAGAAGCAGCTTGTTCCAAGTGCATGTTCTACTATGGAAAAGGGCAATTCTTTCCTTGGAGATGAGTCTCTCAACAAGCTAAGACAACTGGACCAGATGGGTAGAGCCATATTTAGCAAAGCAATCCCAGGTACAACACCATGCAAGGCTTTGTAGGTAATAATCAGCCTTTTGAAGTAGATTTTGTAAGAGTTACTCTTACCTGATCCAGTTCTTGGAATCATTAATACTCATGTCATTTATATTTCTTTTTATCTAGGAAACTAGACAAGATAAATTCTTCTCATGTGCTACCATTTCCCTCTCCCTACATGAAACCACAAAACCAACAACATCTTTCCCCCCTTCTCAATGGTCCTGAGAGTCCTGATCCACTCTTCTTTGAAAGCTTGTGTTTTGCATTCTTCAGTGGGAGTGAAGATGTTCCTGAATTCATTTATTTATTCCTTGTGAGATCTATAATTTACTTGGATGAACACTAGGCAATGAATGACATACCCATCCTCAGCCCAGGGTGAGGGGGGAGAGAGGAAAATACTATATTTCTTGACTGTTATCAACACTGAGGCCATTTGTACTTCATTTTCAAAACTAAGTTATTTCTGTTTTCTCCACCATCAGTAAACGTTTTTGCAGGGGAAAAAAAGATAGAAAAAAATGGAGCAATTTTGTTCTTTTTCATTGCAAGCTGTCTCGTGTCCTCCCAATGAAAAGGGTCAAAATATCTTCCCCTCATTTTTAAACAGTAGAGGTGGAAGTTCTTATGAATTTCCCATAAATGCTATGGTAGACTGCATGCATGCCAGTGTGGGGGAGTATGTGAGAAAAAGAAAGAGAGAAATTTGTGCAGAACATGCATTGTACATTTGGAAGATGTATGTTTTTGTGTAACTGTAGGTAGAAAGAAGAATTAGATGTACGCACATATGCACTTTTTCTTGAACGCATGTCTGTACCATAAAATGATGAAATGATTTGTCTGAGGCTACATCCTACATTGTTGTTTAGGTAATACCAGTTACCAGTTACTAGCTATCGTGGCTAATTCTAAAAACATAGAACTAAAGTTAGCCTAGTATTCTTATTGTAACCCCTTGACAAATATTCTTCAGTACTCTGAGAGCTAAGGAAGTACTTGACCCACAAGCACAGTTCTTACTTCACAGTAGTGAGATTGGGCCCTTGAAACATTCATGCTGAACTTGCTTATGTGGCAGCCAAGAAAATAGTTAAAAGGCATCTCATTTAAAACTTACCCCAAGTTTTATTCTACTGTCAACTCAGTCTAAAGTCACTATCCATTTCAATGTTAAAAGCTTTCAAAATAAATTGAGTCTATTTTAATGCTAATATTAAAAAGTGTTATTTAAGAATGTTAATGCAAATGGCTTTTATGAGCCACCTGCTGTACACACTGAATGAGGGGGGCTATTAATATTTCAACAGTATCCTTTTATTTTTATTTTTTTTAACTATCTCTTTAATTCAAAGGATTAAGAAAACAGAATATTACTATCGCCTTTAGATTTTTAATTACTGAGCTCTACTTCTATTAGGAAGTAATTTATAGGTAATGGTTAAAGAATGATCTTCTTTAATTTTCTGTTGCTATAGCCATAAATGAAATATGTTCATATGTCAGATAGCAAATGGCGATCTGTTACTCCAACAGGTTTAATGTGACCATAAATCTCCAGTGACTGAGAAACTGGGTCAAGGTTGGAATAAATTAGGTGGATCTGTCCACCTGAATGGTGAACATTTCAGTGCAAAGCAGGGGCTTGATCGTGCAAGAAATTGAGATATGACCTTCATCTTATTCATGCTGGCATTTTTTCCAGGCAACTGGGCTGAACAGAACTTCAGTCAAATGAAAAAAATTAGTGAAAACAAATATGGTAGAATTGTCCTTCCCTAATAAGGGCTCAGATCAAGTCAGAATGAGATTTGGTTCTTTGCTATGGCTTTCAAAGATAAAACAGCCTATAATTCCATAGAAACATAATTCCTATTTTCCAGGGCTGGGGTATTGCTGGAGTTGAGAGCATTCTTTTCTAGATATCCTGTGGGAACACCATTCTTACACATCTTGATGTCATCCCTCTCCATATTTCCCATCCTAAATCTCCTCTTCTGTCCCATTCCCCATCCTCCCATTTAGATAGAATGGCTATGCCTTTTCTTTTTCTTTTCCCTTTAGTTAACAAATCTAACCTTCAAAAAGCTGGATGTCCTTTAGCTTGGAGCAAAGAAATATACTTTTCCATATCTCTTTGCTGCCATCTAGTAATCATCCACATTTTTAAAGTCATATCTTGTAGCCCTACATACAGTACATACAGGGAAACCATATTTATTTGTTTTTTCTACGTGGTCACATGTTGGGTTAACATTAACCCCGCTGCTGTTGATGCAGTGTGCAAGAAGACAAAATGCTAAATATCATTCTTAATGGCTTCTGTGTAGTAATACTCTAAGAGGCTTTCCTTGAAAATGGAATTTCGTCTGAATTCCCCTGGCCAAAATCATAGTTTTATTGAATTACAATGGAGCTTAGACTCCAGAGGTGAGGGACAGTAAAGAGAAGGTATTTAACTAGGCCTGCTTAAGTCTAGTAGTTTAACTAGAATATTGTCTAATCCAACCCTGAAATGAGAAATGTAAACAGCCACTCATCAACATATCTGGAAGTCTTCGGACAAAGTGAGCCCTCTTGCTAAGGCTTTTGGGCAATTGAAATCCAGCAGCTGTGCTATAACAATGCTATGGAGCTGAACAGAAACTAGTCAACATCTTTCTTGATCATTGCTATTGAACTTTTTATAACTGTCTTCATCCATTCACTCAGTTCCTTTTCCTTAAAAGGCCTTGGTGGGCCAGAGGAGAAAAATGAATATGAGGGAAAAACTTAACAGGGTATCGAAAGCAATATCTTAGTAGTTTGATTTTAAAGAAATAAAGACATTCTGTTTCATAGATTTATGCTACAGAGAAATAAAGAAATCATAAATGTCAAGTATGATCAGTTTCCACTGCTTTCCTTTAGATGTATGTTGATGAGGTTTATGTTCTATATTATCATGCAATCACTCACAGCTTCAACTGTTTTTTATTATCAGTGGCATTGCTTTTTGATCTCTCTTGACTAACAGTTTGTTTTTTCGTTTTTCTGAGTGGCGTTTCCTGGCGACTAAGCATTTATCACCTGTCCTTTTCCCCCCTTCAAATTATGATATAAAAATATGTTACTAGAACAATACAAGCCATTACCAACCATTTACAGTACAGTTTTAGCCAGCAAAAACACACAGTGAAATGCTGAACATATAGAAAAGAAAAATACATGAGTTAGGGAGAGAGAGAGAGAAAAAAATCACATATTAAGTTACCTAATCAGTAATATAATGTTGTGTTATATCAAAAATGACACAATGGAGATATCTAAAACTGTGCACTGCATAAAGAAATTTGCCAGGGAAATTTTTATTTGTCTCACAAAACATTAGAAATGTATTGTTTGATGTAACTGGTTGGAAGAAGATTTATAATAGATAAAAGAAAATACTTTTTTTACACAAGGCATGATTAGCCTGCTACTACAAGACAGAGTGAAAGTCACTGCTTGGTTGGCTTTAGAGGAGGATTGAATAAATAAATAAAAGCAAGTCTATAGAGAGCTGTTAGTCTTGAAAATTCAAAACCAATTCTTACTCTGAATTGGGTATAGTGTGCCCTCAAATTTATTTATTTCTACCTTGCCTTTATTATTTTTATAAATAACTCAAGGTGGTGAACATTTCCAACATATCTACTGTCCCCACAACAATGCTTTGAGGTGGGTTGGGTTGAGAGAGAATGACTGGTCCAAGCTGTCACCCAGCTGACTTTGATGGCTTAAGGCAGGGGTGAGATTCAATTTTTTTAACAACCGGTTCTGTGGGCATGGCTTAGGTGGTGGGCGTGGCTTGGTGGTCATGTGAGTGGGTGGACATGGCTTGGTGGGCCTGTTATTGGCTGGATGTGGCCAACTCAATATCACTCACATCAAGGCACGCATCTCCTCATGTGGCCTCTCATAACTGTGGGGATGCTGCAACAGTCGTAAGTGTGAAAAATGGTCATAAGTCACTTTTTTCATTGTAATTTTGAATGGTCACTCCATACAAGCAAAGTACCAGCAAAGGAGGGGGAAAAAAATTCCAGAGAAGTTCCTGAGACAGGAAGTCTAGTCCTGCCAAGAATGTAATAAGGGTTGATGTAGAGGCAGTTTCTGTAAGCAACACCAGAATGTTTCTTTCCTGCCTTCCTTACAGGATAAGGCCAGTAATTTCTTCTAACAACCGGTTCTCCGAACTGCTTAGAATGTTAACAACCAGTTCTAGCGAATAGGTGCGAACTGGTAGAATCCCACCCCTGGCTTAAGGTGAGACTGGAACTCATGATGTCCAGCTTTTCAGCCTGGTTCCTTAATTACTAGACCAAAATAGCTCTGTAATGCCTGTTCTGGGAGAACAATAGCAGGAGCGAAGATACCTCAACCTTCTGCTTATAAGCACAGTAGAAATACTTGACTGGCTTCTTTAAGATTAAAAAAAATGGCGGCTTAAGGTAAGCCTTGGCCTGTTCTACCATGGTTCCTCCACATTACTAGTGCAAGTTGGTTCTCCTTTATATTCTACTAGCTGAATACCCATGCTTCGCTACAAAACTATGTAATTGGGCTTAGTTTTGGGGGAGGAAAATAAGGAGAAAAAAATTCTGCCTCTGCCTACCAGCATCCATCGGTATTCATCTGGCTAGTGTCCTGTCAGTGTGTGAGAGTGTTGAGAGAGTGTTGGAAACTGAAGCAGTATTTGCTGTGTGAGCAAGAAGGGGACAGCAAGGAGCTGGGCATGGCTTAGGTCAACTGTTCTATACTAAAGCTGCTTGCTGCTGTGAAACTAAAACTGAAACTCCTCTCCTCTGCTTGTGTTTTGCAAGTGGGGAGAGGGAGTAGTACTCCTTAGCATCAGAGCATGTTAATAATAATATATGAAACACTAATGCTCTGATGGTTATTTAGAAAAATCTTTTCTTGGTGAATGCCTAGAAGCCAAGAGAAACATACATGCCAAATTTCAAGTTTGTAAGCTTTATGGTTCTGGAGATTTTGTGATGATGTGTGAGTGGTATTTCACTTATATATATATAAATTATATCTAACACATAATTGAATGAAGTAAAATGTATTTTCTGCTTCTGGTGAACCTTTTTATTTATAGTGAAATAGATTGCTGTTTTGTAACTTACACATCTGTTTAGGGCACAATTTTCCTCTTCTTTTTTACTTTCCTTATGTATTCATTAATCACAACTTTAGGCCAGTCACTCAGAGTATTCTTTAGACCTAACAAAACGTAGAGTATTCAAAAATGTCAAATATGTTCTTTCCATCTGATACCATTATTGGATGTGCTAGGTGGTTAGGCTAATTGATAGCATTCCAAATTTTTCAAGCACATTACACCCAGTTCCACTTCAATATCAGTAATGAATCATTCTGTATTGACCAAAGTATTTATGACTTTTATCTGAAATTGTTTGAGGGAGGAGAAAAACAGAAGTTAACTTTTTCTCTAAGAATGTACTTAATCTGACATATGATCACTGATCGTGCAAATTAAATAGTACTATACCACTCCAAAAACATATATCAATGTACTGGGAACAATGCATTTCAACAAGACTTTTATTTATAGAAAAAGTCTACTTCATCTAGAAAACATCATTGCCAACATTAAAAGTTGGCAAAGCATATGCCTAATCTTGTTATGGTCTGCGCAAAGTATTGTATCTTTGAGCTAAGATAAATGAACTGCTTTCCTAAGTCTTAAGTAATTTCTCATTTGCTCAATTTCTACAGTGATCTGCAATAATTTTTAATATGAAATTTTATACTTAAATTCATAGTTCTGAACTATTTTCTTTCAAGGTACTTAAATGGAAGAAGTATTTGTATTGGAATTTGGTAAGTGGATAAAAAAACTTTCACTCTTTCTGAAGCCCCCAGTTAACTGTGTTGTGCCTTGAAATTTATTTTATTTTATTTTATTTATTTATTTATTTGATTTGTCAATTGCTTACAAGATAATAGGTATAAAAGAAACAATAGGACAGGGACGGTAGGCACGTTGGTGCACTTATGCACACCCCCTACAGACCTCTTAGGAAAGGGGTGTGGTCAATAGTAGACAGTCTAAGGTTAAAGTTTTTGGGATTTGGGGAAGAAACTACAGAGTCAGGTAGAGTATTCCAGACATTGACTACTCTGTTGCTGAAGTCGTATTTCTTGCAATCAAGTTTGGTGTGGTTAACCTTGAGTTTGTATCTATTGTGTGCTATGTTATGTTAGTGTTGTTATGGTTGAAGCTGAAGTATTCATTGACAGGTAGGACATTGCAATGTATGATTTTATATACCATACTTAGATCAGACCGAAGACAGCATAATTCAAGGTTTTCTAGGTCTAGAATTTCAAGTCTGGTGGTATAAGGTATTCTACAACGAGTAGAGGAGTGGAGAACTCTTCTTGTGAAATATTTATGGACTTTCTCAACTGTGCTAATATCAGATACGTAATGTGGGTTCCAGACTGATGAGCTGTATTCAAGTATTGGTCTAGCAAATGTTTTGTATGTTCTAGTTAGTAGTGTGATATTACCAGAGAAAAAGCTACGTAGGATTAGGTTAACAACTCTTAATGCCTTTTTGGCTATGTAGTAAGAGTGGGCTCAAGCATTTAGATCATTAGAGATGAGTATTCCAAGGTCCTTTACAGAGCTTGGATCATCAACAAGATCTTGACTATTCAGCTTGTATTTTATTTTATGATTTTTTTTTTGCCAATATGTAAGACAGAGCATTTATTTGTTGAGATTTGAAGTTGCCATTTGCTTGACCATTCTGATACATAGTCAAGATCTTTTTGAAGGGTAGTAGTATTGTCTGTGGTATTGAACAGCTTTACATCATCAGCGAAAAGAACGCAGTTGCTCTTAATATGATCACAGAGGTCATTTATGTAGAGTATGAAGAGAGTTGGTCCTAGAACACTGCCTTGGGGAACACCACTATTGACAGGTACAGAATTTGATAGGACACTCCCAATTTTGACCATTTGTTTTCTGTTTGACAGGAATGCTTTTATCCAGTTATGCAGTTGTCCAGAGATACCATAAGATTTTAGTTTTAGTAGTAGTTTGTCGTGTACCACTGAATCAAAGGCTTCACAGAAGTCTATGTAGATTGCGTCTATTGCTTTGCCCTGATCGAGTTGTGTAGTCCATATGTTTTTGCAGTGTAAGAGTTGCAGATTACAGGATAGTTTTTTCCTGAAACCAAATTGTTTATTGGAGAGTAGGTTGTTTGTCTCTAAGTGGAGGATATGCTCAAGTTACAATAAAATAAACTGTTAGTTATAAGCCTGGAGGGGAAAAATGGCTTTTTAAACAACTTTCTAAATACTGAAAGAATGGGAACCAAGCATATCTTCAGAAAGAGCATATTCCATGACCTGGAAGCATAGGAGTCTGACATTGAGGTATAAGAACAAAAGGAAGGTGTTTCACTGGGATGTCATCATGCACACATCATGATTTTGACAACATTTCAGTTTGTACTACATATCTTTGTCTTGGAAGCCCATATAGGTCAAGGCTTCTTCCCATATAACCTGGGTAGAGGACTATCAGGTAATGGAGGCATCTTCAAAATTCCCTCTTCTGTCGGCGAAGTTCTTTGGGTAGGTTCTTAGTGGGAAAGAGAATCCCACAGATAGTCAACCCCTAAGCCAACTACAGCTTTAAAAGTCAGTATCAAATTTCTTGAATTGTGTGAAGTAGGCAACTGGCGGTCAAAGCTTTCCATACAAGAATTATTTGATTCATCATTCTTAGTTATCTTATAAATGCATCAATTAGAGTAAAGAGGACACCTGAGAGTAATAGTGCCAGTTACCAGGCCATCTCTGGATTCCCAAATTTTCTAGAATTTCACCACAGAGACAAGGTAGGAAATTCCCCAAGAACAGCCTGTAAACCATCCACATCCATGAGGGCTAATTGCACTGGGCCATTTTAACTGGTCTTTTATACCTGCAAAACTAGCCATTGCCAATCAAAAACAAACTAGAAAATGATCTGCATGTCACAACAAAGTAACCTTTAATATTTACACTGTGTTTAGATGGATGTTTTCCTGCAATCTTGTTTCTATTTATTTTTAAAAAGTGTTTTAATGGTTGTGACATTGTTTTAAATGCATGTAATAAAATAAATGCTAATTAATAAGATACGTGTAACCAATACCAGCTAATCAAAGTGTCAACACATTCTAGTATTGTCTTTGGTCCATAATTGTCCAGAGCCACTCTTGATTAATCAACTGGGCCTTGAAAGCTTCCAATACAAGAAATGATCACCTCAATTGTCACCAATGGGCAATCCTGAATGGCATTCGCACTTTACAAGGTATCTGCCTGGGTTCTCTGTATAAATGGGGCATAGTATCCTCCCCTATGTGTGACTGTGGGGTCCCATGTCAAACTGTAAACCACATCATGACTGGTGCTAAGCGGAGGGCATATACCAGTCTAGTATCTGTTTGCTTTTAATATAAACAAAATTGGTTAGATGGCCTAGACATTGATATTTGAACATAGATCTTCTTAATGTTTATCAGTTATTCTGTTTCACTAATCTAGTTGAAATGTTAATATATATTGCTAGTCCATGTAGGATATGCCATATGTTAATAAATAAATCACCTCAGTTAGCTCAAGGAGAGACACTATTGTGCAGTATGGCAAATGCTATACTAATGGTATCCCTTCATTGATTTGGCCACATAAACACAATTGTGAACACCCAGTTGGCATGTATGGGTGGAGCTTCTGTTTGGTTGGATAGTGTCCCCATAGATTCCAGCGACTCCTCATCCTCTCCAGACATAGACAGTTGCATCACAGATTATCATAGTGGATAGAAGTCTTCCCACTTCTATCTCAGCCAAGTATCTATAACATGCCAGGTCAGCTCATTCATCTAGGATGAACTCCTGGACCCAAGTAGGAATGTC
This sequence comes from Notechis scutatus, assembly GCF_049901735.1. Lineage (NCBI taxonomy): Eukaryota > Metazoa > Chordata > Lepidosauria > Squamata > Elapidae > Notechis > Notechis scutatus. The sequence continues at coordinate 90,909,661 of NC_142011.1, read as the reverse complement.
ACAATTGAATTTACTTAAACTTCCTTAGTTAGATTGTACCCAAACAGGGCAAAAGGACAACTCTTTTTTTTCATGCAACAGCCAGATTGCACTGAAGGCTTTCTCTGTATCTTCCCTGCATGCTTTGTCTTAAGCCTAATGCTCATCATCTCTCTGTCACAATCATAGTGACAACTGACAAATTGAGCAAAGATAAGCTATCACTCATTTGTAAAGTTATTGAACAGCAGTTGCTGATTGATAGGTGAGCGAGACAATTAGAATTGCCAGTGCTAATATCTCTAAAGTACCATGACTTCAAACTCTACCCATTCTCTTAAACAGAAGTGGTTGGCTTCAAAAAGGCAGCATTCCAGAGGGATGGATCTTTCAGGGGCACACCTCAAAAAATACAAAGCTGGTTATGTTTGAGTAAAATCAGAGAGTTCAGCCGAAAGCTACAAAACAACATATTTTGAAATTTTCATCAGAGGCATTGGTTTTTCCTAGTCACCAGAAATTTCCCCTATAGAGAAAACTTGTAGGCCTAAAATAAAGGCATGGCAGGCAATAGTTTGCATTATTTTTGGCTCCCGTTGCAAGACTCTGCCAGACAGTCTCATTAATGTTTGATGAAGGACTTGGAAGAGCATTAAAGGTCTTTGCTTAAATAGAAAGAGATGTTTTTAACTATTACTAAAGATTCCCGCATTTATGTCAGAGAGAGTAGAGAAGTCACCATATCAAACTGTTTTTACGTGTCCTTGGAGAGATAATAAAAGAAGATACTGCACCAGAAGGGCTTTTAAAATGAAATGTATCTAGGGAGAACATGTAAAGAAGCAAGCAAGTACCCTTTTTTTTTGGTGGCTTATGGATATATGAAGGTACCTGTAGAATACAATAACACTCGGATTCAGGAGTATCACTTTCATCTAAATTACACACAGACACAAGACACACACACACACAAACACACACACACAAGTTTGGATATGGTTTGTCCACACTCCACAGGAACATAAGGCATTGTGCAGAAAGCAAAAACAATAAAGGAGGTTTTAATAGATAAGATGGAGAACTCACTTGAAATGGGTTAAAGCTTTCTCTTTATTCATGATTTGTAGTAGTCCTTGGTGAACATTAGTAACAGCTTTTCAGAACTTACTGATTACAAAGTGATATGCTCTGCATGTTAATGCTAGGCTTTTCCCAAGAGGATCAGCAACAACTCTTGACAGTAACCCCCACCCACCCACGCACACACACACACACACACACACACACAAAAGCCAGAAAAGGAATGAATAAGGCATTGGCAGGAGGAGAAAATCAGCTGGATGGGCTGAAGGATGAAAATGCAACTGAAATGAAGCAAGTCAAGCAGTTCATGCTGGATAGAGAGAGATCAATGAGGAGGCAATGATGACTGGGCAGGTCCTAGGCATTTGCTGAAGCCTGGAACAAAGATTCATTCTGAGCAGTCAGCACAAGAAAAAGGTAATACTGTTCTGAAACCCCCTCCCCTCCAATTTTGTGAAAGTTTTGATCCTCTACAAAAGAAAGGAAATTTTTACTATATGCTCTTACTTGTTTTTTGGGGGGTGGGGGCTGTTATTTCTTCAGGAGGATTTCTTTAAAAAAAAAAAAAAAAGCTTTATTGTTCTAGGGTTCCAGATGTAGCTGTTGTTTTCTATTAGATATTGTCAGGCTTGTCCCAACTTAGACATTTAGGAAAAGAGACCCTCGACTCCTTCGTGAAAGATTCTTTTTATTAAAGTTCAATGGTTACAGCTTGAGCAAAAAGACCATGGCCCCATTGGAACTTGGGTCTGAAAAGAAAGAGGAGAGGACGGAGCTGGGGCCAGTGCAGGGGTGGTGGTGCAGTCCCTGTGGCTCAGGAAGAATGATCTAAGGACGAGGACGAGGACAAGGCAGTCCCAGGTCTATTGGGCCTTGGAAGAGTAGGCAGGGAGGAAGAAAGGGTTCAGGCTGATCAAGGAAGGGGAGAGGAGACAGAAAGGGCAGGGAGTGGAGCAGAGAGGAGCAAATATCTTCCTACCTGATCTCCAAGTGCAAAGAATGGAGAGAAGGCAGACTCAGTGCAGGGCGACCTGACTACTTAGGAGGAGGGTGCCCCACCCCTCCTCACACGGTTCACCTGGAGAGTAACACTTAAGGCGAAGCTGTGAGGAGGGGATTTTGCCAGGGACTCGTGTTTGTTTTTGGATTACACTCCCTCAGCTGTGGGTCAGGCTGCTTTGTTTCGAAGATTGCTTTTGCCTGATTTTGAGGACTGTTCTTGGCTTTCCCTAGCCCTGAAGACTCTCCTTCCTTGCCTTGCCTTGGACCCTGTCTTATTTCAAGAAGTGCCCTTGGCCTTTTGGTCTGAACTGTGTCCTTGTTGTCAATTACTTTTGTGTGTTGTTTCACTGAGCCCCTTTGGGAGAACTGCTTCTTGTCTTGGACCTTTGTCTTGCTCCGAGCCCTATCCTTGCTTTCTGTCTGGACTTTTGCTTTGTGAACTGGTTGGGTAATTTATGGGCTCTTGTCCGTGGGACTGAGGGTGGAGTCTGACCAGTCAGTGCAGGGTCAATTGTTTAATCCTTTCCAGAAAGAAATAAAAGACTCTTGGGAGGCCCGCCAATCTTGCCCACCTGGGTCATAACAAAAACCTGGATCTGAGTATTCCCACATAAACTTTGCATTTCCCACCTTTTCCTGACTCTTCACCCCCTTGACCACACCATCAGTGTCCAATTGCCTTTGTTTTTGATGTTTTGGGAACAACTTTAAGGTTTGCCATTTCTCTGCTGTAGTTTCACATTCTGTTCTCAGGTTCCATTCTTGATTGGTCGGTTTATTCCAGATAGACCCCTCTGGTTCCTATCTCCCTGTCATCCACCTCCCTTTTCATGCTCATTCCCATCCCCATTCCTTACTTCCCTAATTGCCATCCCCTTCCCTTGCATTTTATGGCAGAATGCCAGCAAAGTGGAGTACACTGAATATTGCAGGCCTGATAGTTTCTCTCCGTCACTTTGCAGCCTTCTTGTCTGGCCATGTTCTTGAGTCTAAAAGAAGAGATGTTCCTCAGGACATTTTCTGTGGGAGTGATCTAAAGGAGACAGTTCACATGCACCTCTGACTCCACACACACCTCTGACACTGTGTCTCAGCCATGAGAATTTCACAAAATTTCTTCTTTGGAGGAGAAAAAGCAACGATCATTTTCATCAGATTAAGCGAAAAAGTCCAACGGGGGCCAGGAGAAGCCGAAGAATTTTTTTCAGGATAGACCTAGGAGGAAATATTGCACTTCAAGGAATTACAAGGAAAAGTTTCCGAGATAAATATTGAACTTAGGGATTGCACACATTACAAGCCTGCTGTGTTGAGAGCATAGTTATTGTATGTTGTTACTTGGGTTTCTCTTCCAGCTATATTATAATAATCCCTCAACAATATTGAATGGAATGGAACTGTAGGGAAAGGTATGAAATTTCCCCAATGTCAATAGTGCACCCATGGCCCCTTCTGCATTGTTCAGGATCCCCATAATTTTTTAAAAGTGGATTTGGGAGAGACACACTTGGATGCAGGATGCTCTTCCACAAAAGATAATTGGAAAGCAGTGGGAATCAGATTCTGTTCTTGGGAGCCCCACAGTTTAATATGATATGCCTACAAGAAATTCTTACAAGCTAGCAATGAAAAAGAGAGCAGGGAGGATGGAGTGAGGACCTCCGAGACAGGTGGAAACAAGTGGGTTGGAAGGGAGTGTGCAAGAAGGTTATTGCATAGATAAAACAGTGACAATAAAACAAAAGTACCCCTATTAAGAGAGATGTGTTGTAGCTCCTAAAGAAAAAGACTTTCCAGTGATAGTACCTAAGTGTAAAATGTTCACTCCAGTGCTTACATTATGGTTTTTCCACAGTCATATGAAGACCATTTTATTTCTCCAATTCTTAAAATTTTAGAATGTCTTCGGGCTTTTCAAATGCTTTATGCTGGTATTATGTCTTATTGTAGCTCTCTTTGGTGTTCTACAGGTGTGTTTAATCATTCCTATTTATATTTTACTTGTTAATGTTTTTTTAATCTATGAAATACCTTAAATAATAATATCTTAAATATTGAATCTTGCAAATATGGTAACATAATCATTAGGTTATGACAGAGAGACATTGAGAATTAGATTACAAGGAGAGTCCAGTTCAGGAGATACACCAAACATTTATCTTAGGTTAGCCAAAGCTGATAGCAAAGATCCAAACATCATGATGAACAGAAAGAAGAGAAGCAAAAGAGAAAGGGTAAATCATAAGATTTCTGGAATGTGCAGCAGTTGAAGCCATAGTCTAAAACCATCAATGGAACCAGAGAATTGCCAATATCTAGATCAGAGCTTCTCAACTTTGACATTGTTATGATGAGTGGACTTCAACTTCCAGTATTCCCTAGCTAGTGTGCTCTGATTCAGAGCATGGAAAACTATTTCAAGATCAGCATTCATAATCAGATTAGTGGACAGGTCAAAAATAGACCAGCTGAAGGGTCAGAAACCATAATAATTTCAAGACTTTAGTGACTGTCCTTAGTGACTGATGAATGGTTGTTCAAGTATGTCATAAACCAACATACTAAAAAAAAATACTCTAGAGAATGGTTAGCATTACTTTTTAAAAGCTTTAGAAGCAGACTTTGTTTCCACCATTCTCATTTGCTGCTTTTTTAAAATGTCTGGCATGTGATCAAGCTCTTTTAGTTTTTCATTGCTCTCAGAGTGATGGTTTCCATTGCCAGAATCTGTTCATTAAAGGTAACATTGACCTTTGCTGGCTAAAAACCAAACTCAGACCTACCAATATGAATCTATCCACCCACCAGTCATTATGCCTTGATATCTACTTAGCAAATCTCTCCAGCACACAGTTTTCTATTTCACTGATTATTAAAGGCATTTGCAAGTGATCAGAAAATATCAAAAGAATTCCATTCTCTATAGCTACCAGATATGTTACTGGTAACAAGATGAATTTAGAGTCTCTTTCTCCTTGTCTCTTTTTGAAACCAAAACATTATTATGGTTGGTCACACAGATTGGATTTGGAATTTTAATCAACCTATCAAGTCTCCAAAGATCTGGGATAGCAACTCTTTGTTGTTAAATTGTGTCAAAGGTGTTGTTGCAGGATGTTAGCTGTATCAAGAAAGCTTATTTTTTTGCAATTGAATGAAGGGGATTTTGCCAATGGTGTTCAGGTGATGCTCCAGATGTTTTGGGATTGGACCTAAAGTGCCTATTATCATTGGTACTATCTTTGCTTTCTATTGCCACAGTTGTTCTACTTCTATTTGCAGGTCTTCGTATTTTGTCATTTTCTCCAGTCCTTTCTCTTAGGTTCTGTTCTTCAGGTACTGCCACATCTAGCCTTTTTGTGTTTATCAATAATTGTTAAGTCTGGGATGTTGTGTGGCAGGTGCCTGTCTGTTTGAGTCCCAGAATGCTTTAAATTCTTCATTTTCTGTTACTTTGTCTATTCTGTGGTCTCATCAATTCTTGCATGCAGGTCAATGGCATTTCTTGAAAATATTCTAATGTACCATTGCTGCTGCTTTGCCATGCCATGGTTTATTATACTTAGCAATGTGAAATTGCATTTGCCAATTATTTAGTTGACATTGGCCTTTGTACTCATCAAGGTCTTCCCAAGAGCCCAGAACATCATAATGTATCAGCATAGTATATGTGTAGATCTCAGTGATGGTATTCAATTTTTTTTTTACTACCGGTTCTGTGGGCATGGCTTGGTGGGCATGGCAGGGGAAGATACTGCAAAATCCCCCTCCCCTCCCCACCCCACTAACCTGCTATCCAGTTCTGTTCTCCTGGGCAGGGCAACCAAAGGAGACCCAGCTGATCAGCTGGGATTCAATGGGAGGCGGAGAAGAGATAGGGTTGGTGGGGCCAGTCAGAGGCAGTATTTGCTGGTTCTACTCAAAATTTCTGCTACCGGTTCTCCAGAACCGGTCTGAACTGGCTGAATACCACTTCTGGTAGATCTGAGCAGTATGGTCTTTTCAAATAGACCATGCTGCCCATCATTTTTTATTTTATTTATTTATTTATTTTATTTGCCAAAAGCTTACAAAATAACAGAAACAAGAATAAACATAAGTTTAAATACAAGAAATAGGAACTAATAATTGGGGGCAATAGGACAGGGACGGTAGGCACGATTTTGTGCTTATGAAAACCCTTACAGACCTCTTAGGAATGGAATGAGGTCAATAGAGGTTAGTTTGAGGGTAAAGGAGTGGGGGTTTGAGCAGATGACAACAGAATCAGGTAGTGAGTTCCAGACATTGACTACTCTGTTGTTGAAATCATACTTCCTGCAATCGAGTTTGGAGTTGTTTACATTTAGTTTATATCTGTTGTGCGCTCTAGTGTTGTTGTTGTTAAAGCTGAAATATTCACTAACTGGTAAGATGTTGTAACATATGATTTTATATACTATGCTTAAGTCTAATCTTAGTCGGTGTAGTTCAAGGTTGTCTAAGCCAAGAATCTCAAGTCTGGTGCTGTAGGGTATTCTGTTGTGAACAGAGGAATGTAGTACTCTTCTGGTAAAATACTTCTGGACTCGCTCAATTGTATTTATGTCAGATATACAGCGCAGATTCCAGACAGCAGAGCTGAATTCAGGTATTGGTCTAGCAAAGGTTTTGAATGCCCTAGTTAGCAAAACAGTATTACCAGAGGAGAAGCTTCTTAAAATTAAATTTACAACTCTTAAAGCCTTTTTAGCAATACTGTTGCAGCGAGCTTTGGCGCTTAGATAATTCAATATGAGAACTCCAAGGTCCTTGACAGAGTGAGGGTCATCAACAAGATCATATCTGCCTAGATTGTATTTAGTATATAGATTGTTTTTGTGTGGTATCCAGTGTGCCAATAATCAGTGGGAACACCACAGCTGGCTTTTGCTATAATCTTTCAACTTCGATATTTAAAAGTGACAGTAAGTCAACCAGGTATTTAGACTGGGTTTGGCGTTTCTATCCACCCATCCACTCCTTCCCAAGGGATGGGCAGATGTTGTTCAAGGATGTATTAGAGGTATTGTTGCAGGATGATGTTGATGAGGAGGAGGAGGAGGAGGAGGATGAAGATGATCATGACGACAACACAACCCATCTTTTTTATTTCATTGGGTTGGTATGATTTGGAAATAGGAGCCATAGGCATAACTCTAGTGTGTTCCATTACTAAATCCTGCCATTTGCTCATGAAATAGCTGCCTTTGTCTCCATGTGCCAGGGTTCCAAGTAATGCATCCAAAGAAATCAGAACTCCAAGGCGGGAACGTTCCTCAGTGAACATGTTTATTGGACACAGCATATCGGTACAGCCAGTGAAAACCAACTCTAAAATTTTCTCACAGTCACCATGTAATTAAAAGAGCAAAAGTTTCCCTCCCCAGCTGTCACAGGTCACATTGTCCAATCAAGGCAGTTGGCGGGCTCCCTTGACCACTTCTGCCATCTGTTTGTGATGACCTTGGTTCCCACAGGAGAGCTCTTCATTTTGTCTATGAGATGGTCTAGCTATTCCCCCCTCATCTTCCCCCATAGTGCATGGCAACTATGAAGCAGCACAAAGATGGCTTCGGCCAGGTTCGATTCAGAGTTGACACTATGGTTCTTAGGAACTGTTCATGCTCAGTAGAACTGGCTTAAATAATTATCAGCATGGAGGGGAAAGGGGAAAGGAAAGGCATCCTGACCGGCAGATACTCAAATCTTGGAATAATTACTGCAAATTAATTATTGCAAACAGCATTTAATACCGCTTAAAAAGGCAGTGCTTTGAGCATAGGTATCATTTCCACTTCCTGTTATTCAGGAAGTAATACCTTTGACTGCTTAATGGTGTGTGTCACGTAGGTATATTATCAACATACCTGAAAGTGTTTTACTCAATTAAGACCGAAATGTGTCTCTTTTCATTTCAGTTGGAATCCCATATTAAGAACAAGACCACTGCCTATTTTATCAGATAATCATGCTTCGCTGTGTTTTGTCACACATTGAATCAATGGACTTTTCATCACAGACTATTTCTTGATCTGCACATTTAAATGCCACAACATGGTTTACCAAAGTGATTCAGTTCTATTAACAAGACTTTTAAAATTCCTCTTATTATGTTATCAAGACTGTTTACAGGAAGTCCTTGACTTACAACCACAATTGAGCCCAATTTTTTTTGTTGCTGAGTGAGGCATTTGTTAAGTGAATTTTGCCCCATTTTATGATCATTCTTGCCACAGTTGTTAAGTAAATCATTGCAGTTGTTAAGTTAGTTGTCAACTAAAAATACTTCTTTGGTCTTTTTAGTTGTCAGCAGAAAGGGAGAGGGGAAAGCAGTGCATTCCTTAAAGGCTTCAGATAATAGCTTTGGCAACCAAAGTTTCTGGCACACAAAATTATTACTGGAGAGCATGATTGAAGACTCTTGGCTATGGATGTGTCTCATTGGAGAATATACATCCAGGGCGTGGGGGGAAGACCAGAGTCAAGGGTGAAATGAATGAAGTGTCAGAGTCGGCTGCAACCAGGAAATGCTGACATGTCACCTCCTAATAAATGAACCTTTTCTTCTCTGAGAGATGCGGCTAGAGACTTATGATTTGAATGGGGATGCATGTCAGAGTCCTGACATTAGTAACATGGTCATTAAGTGAATCTAGCTTCCCCATTGACTTTGCTTCTCAGAAGGTCACAAAAGCTGCTTACATGACCCTGGGACACTACAACCGTCATAAATATGAACTAGTTGCCAAGTGGTCAAATTTTGATTACATGACCATGGGAATGCTGCAATGGTTGTAAGTGTGAAAAATGGTCATAAGTCACTTTTTTCAGTGCCGTTGTAACTTTGAATAGTCACTAAATGAACTGTTTGTTGTAAGTTGAAGACTAGTTATATTGTGTTGCATTCAGTTTCAGGACATATATATATATATAAACCCAAACTAACAAGAGGAATAAATCCCCTACATTGACAATTATACAAAATTGGTTTTAGAAATTTAAAATTGTAGATTATACTGTTTATACATCATTAGCAAAAAAAACCAAAACATTAAGAGTGGAACATTATTTTCAAATATGTATAATGTTTAGCACTACATCCTTGCAATGCTATTTATTTATTTATGGTATCATTTAATCTCTTCTGATATATTATTTATTATTATATTCATTATTTATTCCATTTCTAATTGAAATGGTACCAAAGTTCTCTGAGTAGAACTGCAAAGTTACCAAGAATATCAAAAGTTATTAAAACCCTTTAAAAAAACTGAAAAATAGTATGAACATATGAATCACAATGAAAATGATTAAATGCCTTTAATAACTAGCACAAGGAAAATATACAACATGTAAACTCCACTATCTCAGAGCAGGCACTTAAATCAAACTGGCTATGATGCTATAAAAAGTGCCTGGGAGAATATTAATTCCTTAAACCACACTGATAAGACCATATAATAGCATTGGGTCACTATTTTCTGTTTTCTCAATTCCAATTTCCAATTCCAAGCTCCACTGAAAACTCAAGCTCACTATTACGGTACTTTCCCCCTTAATTTGGATCTTTTAATTTTAATCTGAACATTGTTAGACTAGAGCAGGACTGTCAAACTCCTGGCTTGCAGGCGGGATATGTCACATGCTGGGCACGCTCCTGCTTGGTTTAGCAAAGGGGGGGAGAGTCCTGATCTGTCACATGATGCTACTGTGATGATATGACTTTGACACCCTTGGACTAGTGTGTGTGTGTGTGTGTGTGTGTGTGTGTGTGTGCTGTTAAAGTCCAGCCCACTTTTAACATACAATTATGACACTTAATATATGTTATCTCTCCCCTCAAAGGCACCCTGAATTGGATCACACCAAGACCTGTAAACAAACTAAATTTCTCTCTCTTTTTCTCCTTATTTGAACAATTAAATAGTTTCCAGATATTAGTAGGGTCATCCTTGCAGACCATAATACTATAATGAATATTTTCCATCTTTGAATTTAATATCACTCTATTTTTAATATCAGCTGGATTGCACATGAGTGAATGCATAATATTGGTAAAAATAGACCACAGATATGTACATCAGGATATTTAAATGGATGGTCCATTTGCTATATTTTGGATACAATGCTCAACTCAGAGCTAGTATACAAGATTTAAGAACAAGTGGTGAAATTATTTGAAACTAGCGTCAATGTATACTGTGCAAATATGTGAATGACTTCCAACTACTTATATTCAAATACATTTCAACTTCCAACTAGGTCAGATAGCAAACATCCAAAATGATCTTGATAGATCTCAGATTTGGCCAGCAATTGAAATTCTGCAAAGAAAAAGTAGAATATTTTGCATTTCAACAAAATAAAAATCAGAGGAGCAAGTTTCTATATCTTAAAAAAAAAAATAAAAAAATCCAGCAAGACTAGAATTCTAACGTTACTTAACACCTCTCTACTATGCTAGCCATGCATTGTGGCCCACAGGTGTCTAATAAATCATATTTTGCATTAGGTTTTCATGAGAGGAGCGTTAAAAATAAGAATCAAACATTCAAAACAGAAACTCAGAGTAGATAGAATTAAAAATATCCCCAAGTGAACATCACATAACATAACACTGAGTGAAATTGTGTCTCCACTGGTATTAGTAGCAAATGGCAAGATTTTTTTTTAAAGTACCTTTGGAGAGGTCTTAAGGCAGTATATAAAACTTGCCTTAAAATAATGGCAAGGAAACCATGAATCAGATAATCTATCACTTTAAACTCTCCTATTGGCTCAAAGCAGAAAATCAATTCCTTTCCCTTTTGAAAAATATACCCTCTATGTCTGTCAGGTAACTTTAGTCTTTTACAGAAACAGTTAAGAAATTGGATTGTTAGTTTTAAACTCTCATTCTGTTGGCCTGGACTGAATACAACTCCAGAAATTAATGCAGCCAAAAAGACATTTGTTTTCTCATTCTTTTTCATCATAACTAAAATACATTCAGAACATTAAGATCTAAATGGAAATGGAAAAAAATGTGTACTGCCCATCTCTACAGGACATTGTTGTGTAAATAATGTTTATTATAGCCATTGTGTAACCAATTTTGATAGAGCTGAAGAATAGCTGAAAAATAAAAGTATAGTTTATACGTTGGTGAAGGTGGGTAACAATATTAATGCCATACTCTAATTGGCATTTTTAACCATACATTTCATCATATATTATTACTATTGTGCCTTCAAGACAATTTTGACTCCTGGTGACTATCTTTGCAATTTTCTCGGCAAGATATAATTTTATATTAATCGTTTTTGTTTCTTTATTTTTCCCCTTCATCCTACTCTCTTTCCCCCTTTCTCACTATTTTTTATTTTTATTTTTATTTCTTGGTAACATTTCAGAAGTGGTTTGCCATTGCCTACCTTTTCTTAGAGCTGAGAAAAGGCCTGGCCCAAGGTCATCCAGCTGGCTTTACGCCTTCACCACTCTCACTATGTCTCCCTGTGTGTGCTCATTCTCCTAACAGGGAATTACCTCAACAGTATTAAAGCAATCTGTAACATTATTCTAATTATATCCATAGTACTGGATTAGTTGCTGGGAGTTGGGCTGCATATAAATATAATACCTTGCTATTATGGTTGATCACAAAATCACCCAGATGTTAAGACTGGATCTGGCATTTTATCCATCTTTTGAATCCTTCCTAATGAGATAGGTATTTTTTTTAGATATTAAAAGTATTGTCCAATGCAATGTCCACTACCCAGACTTTTTTGTCTTATCAATGAAGCACCTACAACTTCTGATATCTAGCTATTGCATTGATTAATTGTCTTTACTGTTAGGAAGTTTCTCCTCATTATCATTATTTTTCTGGTCTCCCATTCTAGGGTTTTATGATATCATGATGTACATACTGTTATTGGGGCTTTAACCATAAATTCCTGCACCACTTCATTGCAATCAGATTCTGTATAAAATGTACTGATCATCAGTACATGTACTGTAACTCAGTCTTCACCACTATTTTATATTTGATCCCTTGAAAAAATATTTCATAAAATGGACAAGATTAATAGCAGAAATCAAAGACATGCCCTTTGATAAGGTTACAGTTATGAAGGTCTGGAAAAAGATACCTGAAAAAAAATGAAAACAAAGAAAAATGGAAAGGAGGAATGGAAATATGGAAGAGTATATTGCTAAATTATCCATTTTTTTTCCTTCCAGAGTGTAACATTTATACTTTAAATACATTAAGAAAGGTATAATTTATACAGCCCTCCCTTAAATTTGCACGTGCAGACAATTCACATGCAGACAATTGCCAAAAACACCCCCCTTTTCCTGTATTTTCTGTGATAATTTGCAGTCCACTGGCCCTTTCCGGATAGACCATCAGTGGAATAGTGGTGCCTCTTGCTCACTCCTATATTATGCTTTAAAGAATAGCATTTTTGGCTCAGTATCACTCCATGGCATTAAGGGAAAAAAGAAGGGTGTAAAAAAAGAAAACTTCAGCTAGCCTTTGTTTTGAAATGCTACTTCTGAGTCAAGTGAGGGAAATGGATGAAGAATTTTTCATTGCCCGGATCAAAATCTAAGCTGGCATCTATCCAACCATTCTATGATTTCTCCAGTTTGTCATCCTTAACATCTAAACTCAACATTACTTCCAGAGAAAAGAGAATGTTTTCTTGTGCTGCTAATACTAACCGTAATAAAGAAGTGAAAGGGAGTTGACCTGACTTGGTAAAAAAAGCTGGACTATGAAGAAATAAGGTGAACTCTGGTGATACAGTGATCAAAGTGCAATATTGCAGGCAAACTCTGCCTACAACCTGGAGTTTGATCCTAGCAGGGCTCAAGGTTGTCTCATTCTTCCATCATTCCGATGTCAATAAAATGAGGAACCAGATTATTGGGGACAGTCAGGAAATAATGCTTACATGTTTCCTAGTATGATTTGATTGCTTATTTGTACCGTTTAACTACTATTAAGTGTTATAACTTTGATTCTTGATGTATTTTTTTTCTTTTTCTTTTTATGAACACTGAGAGCATTTGCACCAAAACAAATTCCTTGTGTGTCCAATCACACTTGGCCAATAAAGAATTCTATTCTATTCTATTCTATTCTATTCTATTCTATTCTATTCTATTCTATTCTATTCTATTCTATTCTATTCTATTCTATTCTATTCTATTCTATTCTATTCAATATAAACCTCCCAGAGAATGCTGTAAAGTGCTGTGGGGTGATATATAAGCCTAAATAGCATTGCTATTGTAAGAGTTCTCAACATTTTCAAGGTCTTCAAGATTTTCTCAATATTTCAGAGGCTGGAAAATCTTGGCAGATACTTGATTCTCTCAGTGGTGACTTAAGTTGCTGTTAACAAAGATGGAGAACCTTATTCTACTTCATCTGTTGCTGCAATCTCAACTAGCATGGCCAAAAGTGAGGAGAAACTGCTTGCTGTACTTTATCACATTTGGATCAGGGGTGGGCTGCTACCAGTTTGGACTGGTTTGGGCAAATCAGTTGGCCCCATCCACCTGCCCCTGCCCTATATTTCCATGTTTTGCAGCCCAGCTGATTCACACAGCCAGCAGATTCCCACGCCTCAACTGTTTTACTCACTGTGGCTGCAGTAGAAGGTATGTTTTAGAACTGAAAATGGGCGATTTCCAAATGCTGTTCCCACGCACGTAGCGTGCAAAGCGCACACGGTTGTTACACCGTTGAATCCCACCACTCATTTGGATTAGTAATAATTTCCCATCCCAGGCAAATTTAGACAATCAATGGTATACATACACCCATATACATCCTTTCCATGTTTAATTTTTTTTATAAAAAAAAAAAAACAGCCTTAGAAACACCCAAACGCAGCACTATTCATGAGGGAGTGCAGAGGAGGATAAGAAAGAATAATATCATCTTTATAACCTTTAATGAAAACTCAAATGTCACTGCATCCATAAGGGGAATAGTATAAAGTTCTTTTGTTGGAAGATATCAGGATGTAGTTCATGCAGAAGGAAGGACATATTGTACAGTGATCACATTCGGATACATTGTCAGCTGACCTTTCTGATTCCTGCTACATCGTCACACTATCTCTGCTGAGATACAGATGCAGCTCTGAGGGGTGTTTTTTTTTTTGTTAGCACAAGGTGATTTATTTATAGGACCCAAGTAAAAGTGACAGACAATCCTCCTTTTTTGAGACTTTTTTGCACTGTTTAGTGACACAAATGTAGCAAAAAGTGCCCTGTGATATAAAATAAAATAAAAATTCCAGAAACAGAACAGCTTTGGTAATGAAGAAATAAATTAATATGTCCTTTTCTTAACAGCACTGTGGGCAGAGCTTTTATAAAATTTTATCCAGTACGCCAAAAGCCAAATATTTGTTGTCCAACCTCAAGTGCAATTCAAGCAACCAGGAGTTATAGATCTTCTAGTCTTGTGATTTAAGAATAGTTCATAGATGATTAGCATCAAATATGCAGGTAAAAAAATATAAAATGAAAGAGAATAGGAAAGAAGCACAAGCTTACTATGTTAGTTAAACTTCACCTGAAAAACAAGAATCCCTTTTTACAGGTGTTCTCTTTCATTGCCTTTTATCTGTAACATATCTAAAATTATATTTTCCATTCAAAGAGCATAGAATGATCTCTGAAGTTGCAAGTAATACAAGTTCAAATAATGCAATAGTTGATTTAGTGTGAATTGTAGAGTGATATCAGGTTGTGTTCAATCAATCAATCAATTTATTAGTCTTAGACCAGAACAAATAAAAATGCTCAGTAAATATACAATTAAAAATTCTAGCATAAAATAATAAATAACAACTAAAATCTGTCATAATATCCAGTCTGTCAATTATACATGGTCTGACTATACTACAGTTACAATCTGTAAACTGTGTGGCCCATTGTAGGTTCAACGCTAAAAGGGAAAAGACTAAGCAGTGCAAAGGGTTTGCCACATTTGTTATATTTATTTATTTTATTTCATTTATATTGCCTCCTATTCAGCCATCGCGACTCGAGGCAGCATAAAGCCATATTTAAAGCAAAAAGTAAAAAATAAAAACTAACAAAAAGAATCAAATAAATTAATAAAGTACAATAGAACAAAATCTGGAAAAAAAAAATCACCCCCCAAATCCCACCCCCGCCCCAAGACAGCGGATCACACAAGCCTATTTTTATATAACATAACTATGATGGAGAAGACACATGTTTTTCATGAATCCCCAGTGCTGTTGCTCAGAATCTGCCCATCTGCGCTGTGTTTATGGACTGTTCGTCCTTAAGAAGCCACTGAAGATAGGTAGTGTCAGAATGGCCAGGATACCTAGCTGTCATTTGCAGAATATGTTTTTTCCTAATCTCTGTATAAAAGGAACATCTAAGGAGCATGTGACCCACAGTCTCCACTCCTCCTGAGCCACAAGGACAGAGTCTTTCAGTCAATGGTATCATTTTATACTTGCCATACAGGACGGCCGATGGAAGTGAATGGCACCCTGTGAAAGAAAATACTTTCCAGTGGTTTGTGGACTCCAACTGACTAAGATAGCTGGCAGGAGCAACAACGCATCTAAAGATGTCTGGAGCCAGAAACAGCAGAGCTTTCCCTAAGCCTGCCTGCCTCTCGATGTCCTCCACCCTTTGTCCGTAAGGCTTGACTTGCTAGGCTGTAGCCCATCTTGAGTATTGAAGCTGGGAGAAGCCTGGTTTGGATTGACAGCCTTGATCCATGATGAGGAGAATTTGTCTGGGAGGGCTAATGGCTCAAGCGCTTATGGAAAGAAGTTAAGCTTTAGCCGGAGATTTAAGGACGCTATACAGATTCTTGCTTTGACTTTTGGCAATCCTGTCTCCAGGTGCAGAAATGCATTTGAGACACAACACAGCATCTGGAGAATTGATCTAATGAATTGGGATTGAACTTTTTCTAATGGTATAAAACACGAAGCTAACAGTCCGAGCAAGGTCCCCTGAAGGAAGCTGGGCTAGTGACTTGGACAGAAAAAGCTTAATTGCAGCAGGGACATAATATCCTCCCTTTGTGAGAAAAAATTTAAGGATGGCGCTTGCTGATCTTTGGCCCAAGGCAGCCGCATATTCTCCATGTGCTTTTCTTGAACCATTGGCCTGAGTGACCACCACCAGGTATTTGAAGGTGTGTGTTTAATGTGACCCAAAATGCAGATAATTTGAGACTAGATGTGCACAATTGTGGCTAGCATGTATGTAATTGTAGCTAGGGTTTTAGATCCTGCCAATCTTTGCAAAATGGAGAAAAGGAAGATTCTGCCATAGCAAAACAAGACTAGTTAAATAAAGAAGATCATTATCACATTAGTACAAATGGTTGATGTAATTGTACAGCATGAATGCAGTCACAGCAATGCTAAAATAGGACAAAGATATTGAGATGCCTGAATCTATGGTAGAATGTCTTTATTTTTATTTTGCTTTCTATAACTACTCTATGACCTTGTTAACCATAAATTTAAATTATAAGTAGATTCTTTTTATCCTTGACTGTAATATTTCATTAATATACCCATATAATTTATCTTTACAATTTTTCATTGCTTGGAGCTGGAACCAAGTACCATATTTTCCATAGAAATATCACTTTAGATAGTGTGAATTTGAATAATGTGACCCTGTCATGGGATTCATTAACCACACTAATTGAGACTTACCTGTATAAGATCTGGGATGAAAATGCAGGAATATAAGCCTTGTGCTGAGTTTTTTTTTTTTTTTTGTGGTTCAAGTATTTGAAAAGTTGGAACACACCTTGAGGATTTTATTTCTTGAGAATGAGAAAATCCACAATGAGGATTTTACTGCTTGAGAATACATTCAGTTTAGGATATTTCAGCAATGTGTTTTGAGTGAGATTATGGATTGTGTATTTTTTGGACTCACACAGTTATGTAACCACAGAGAAGTATATATTTGTGTGAGGAAGGTATTAAAGAGGTGATGTGTGACAATCAGGCACTACTGGTGCCTCCTTAAGTCAAATGTGTATGGAGATTCTCAGCCATCTTGAGAGCTGAAGACGCTTCTTGGATAAGAAGCAAAATGTCTTTAAAAAAAATCAGAAAGTCCAGTTGCTTTTTGAAAAAGCCCCTCTGGGACAACCTTAACTCAGATGTATATATTCCTGTGACTATCATTTAAATCCAGGTAAAACATCCAGGCATTTTAAGAAGGTATTTTAGTGCAGCACATGGACCTTTGTCCCTTCCAAAGCATCCTTTTTTTGTTTAGATATAAATTACTGCATATCCCTAATTACCATATTTGTTTATCCTACTGTTGTGGAACTATTATGGAATGCATTCCACTAGACCAGGGGTGTCAAACTCATGGCCCATGGGCCAGATATATCCTGTGCTGGCCTGATTTAGCAAAAGGGGAAAAAGTCCCAATATCATGTGATACTGCTGTGAGAACACGAGTTTGACACCCCTACCCTAGACTGTTAATTTTAGACTAATTATTGAATATCAAATAAGTATATATGCTTTTTCAATAGTATTTCCAATATTTAGCCATCAGGACCTGTGGATTAATGAAACATGAGGAATGGCTAAATGAGTTAGCCTAGATAGATCTATACTGATGTACCACAGTTGTTAGTGATAGACATGGGTAGATATAGAGATATACCATATTTTTTCACACTATAAGACGCACTTTCCCCCCCTCAAAAAAGTGGGTGGAAATGTCCATGTGTCTTATAGAGCAAATGTTGCCATAGCCTTGCCCACCCACCATCCCCTACCCTTTGGCCTCCTTGTAGCAAACAGCCTGGTCAGCTTCAGCACAGCCTGATTTAGCATGTACATCTGATTGGTGGTTGGATCAGCCTCCTGGAATACCATCCATCAGCTGTTCCAGGCTGTGAGGATGGCTGCCACCCATCACTGCCAATACCTCCCATCACCATCACCGCCACCATGTATCCCATTTTCAGCCTCCATACATCCCATTTTTGACCTCCCACATCCCATTTTTGGGCCAAAAACAGGATGCGCAGAGGCTGAAAATGGGACACGCGGAAGCTGAAAATGGGGCACACAGAGGCGGCGATAGGTGGCAGCAGCAATGGGCGGTGGTGATTCCTGCGGCCTGGAAAAGCTGATGGATGGTATTCCGGGAGGGCAATCGAACTGCCAATCATCTGCTCATGCTAAATCAGGCTGTGCTGAAGCTGACCAGGCCGTTTGTTATTTGCTGCAAGGAGGCAAAGTGCTGCGAGGCAGAGGGCAGATATTTTTTTCTTGTTTTCCTCCCCAAAAGCTAGTTGCGTCTTATGGTCTGGAGCATCTTATAGTGCAAAAAATACAGTAATCTGTGAGTCTTCCCTCCCCCCAATTTTTTAAAAAAGGGCAAGAAATAACTATTGGACCATTTTATCCACTTTTGGGGACTTTTGATAGAAAAGTCTGCGCTGTTTTTTTGCCTTTCCAAATTATTTTATTGGAGCCACTGAAATATACCCTTATTTCCAAAGTTTTTTGAGAATCACCTAGTGTGATAGTGGGCTTGGAAGGACTTCATGCCCATTATGTATTTCCCTATGAAGTAAACTTTTACAAACTCCCAGGACAATACATCACCCAATTATAGTAGCTTCTATACTTTATGTAATGTGGGAGTATATGTTATGAATGCCAGGTGCAGAAAATATTTTTTGGAAGTTTGATTAATAATACTGCGGTCTGTTTTTAAAAGGCAACAATAATGAACTATAGGAACAACCTTTCTTTTAGCATCAGAAATGTATTTTAAGCATCTTCTCATTCTCTTGTGCTTATGCACAATTAAACCAAAATATTTTGGTTCACAGATATTTTGCTTCCGATGAACCATAAAAAAGAAAATCAACTCTAATGCACAATTCCTTGAGGCACCTTTATGCAACCTCTTTTGCTTCCTTTATCCCATATGTTTTAGATGAGAAACACTTTCAAAGTAATAAAGGCAATAAAGAAGAAGAGCTCTCCAAAAAGCGGAGGGTATAAACATTTGCTGCACTGTTTAATATGGTAGCACCTCTGTTTTCTAAAATCAAATAGGACACTTTGCAAAGAGAAAAACTATGAAAACAAGCTATTTAATTAATATCCCTTTAAAGTGGGAAAATAGGATGAAGCTGGAACAATGTTCACTAAACATTATAATTTGAACAGATAAAGACATATATACTTGATTATTACTCTTGTTCTCTAATAAGACCTCTAAACAGATCCTGTGTCTTATTGCATCCAATCATTAGTTATCTGATTTAAGGATCACTCAATTAGGAGTGATGTGTGTGTGAGTTTTCTGAGGACTAATGAAGACTTCCGTTCTGTATTCTTTTTGGGGGGCGGGGGGTGAGATGGAATGGGATGTAACATAATAAGAACAAAGTTCAAAATGCTTTATCTGAGGGAAAAACCTTGGAGAAATATGTTCAGACAAACTTAAAGCATATACAAAATGTGTGCACTGGGAGAAATTCTATGAGAAGGATGTCTAAATTGTCATACAGATGTCTTAATCAAATTACAGACTGCTGCAAAAAAAAAAAAAAAGGCACAGAACCTTTTTAAGACTGAAAAATGGAGAAAAGCCAACACTGACAGATTTTTACATTCCCAAAGGTGTATGTAGTTATGTATTGATTCAAGGCAACTAACCTTGGCTCTTAATAGTCAAGCAAAGGCTTATTTTATCCATGCTGCCACACTTGCCCTTTAAAACACATGTATAGCAACTTCTCAAGATGAGAAATGAGATGAGGGCAGTCCATTCTCCTGATAATTGGATTAAAAGATCCTCCTTGCATTCTGCAAGGATGAGGTTTCATCAGGGAAGGTGCTACTCCATTGACAGACTGGGATTAATTTATGGGCCTCTGTCAGCTTGTAGACTAATAATGCATTGATTCAATCTTTTAAGACAGGCAGTGTCTGTCGCAGATACAGAGGGGAGAAGGGGAAAGGAAAATTTGCAAGCACATAGATGTGATCAAAGGTAGATTAATATTAGGCAGCTGTGAGCCACTGCATGCCTCAGAACCTCAGTGTTTTATGTTCCCCGTCTTGGCACGGACATCATAAGCACTCATAATATCCACCCACAGGGCTGAGGGGGCCTATTTATGTAGTTTCTGAGGGATCTCCCCCTCCTCTTCAGCTTCCCATTAATGTGTTCCTGCACACATATTGAGCTACCGGAGTCTAATCCCAGGGAGCCTGCAGGTGGTATTGTCCTTGCATTGAAGAGTTATTAAATTCTTAAGGTCACCATGGGAAAAAAAAAAAGGTTCCATTAAACTGAGTTAATAAAAACATTGGGTAAAAGGTTTGCAATGAAGGCAGGTGCCAAAGCCTGGAAAATTGGAGAGTCGTATATGACACCAAGCTCAAAGAATAAATTAAAATATACCACAATATATAACAATAATAATAAAAAATGTGCTTTCTATGCAGCAAACCTTGGGAGAATATAAAGATGCTACCCTTATGCTTTGAGAAGGATTCGTTGGAGCATTTTTATTTTAGCCAGCAAAAAAGGGGATAATGTACTTTTCTGTCTCTCTTCTTTCTGACCCCTGTTTTGCGTTGGAGTTACACTAAGGGTGAAACTACATTGTTGGTTAAGTATGCTTTCACCCTGGAGTAAGCTGTGGCCTAGGAATCATTCCGAGTCTTAAGATTCAGAAGTTGAAGGTCTTGATCAGATTGAGCTTCAGCCTGCACCATGGAAAATAGTCAAAGAGAGGGCATCTAAAGAGACCTAGGTTAGACCTAGGTTAGCTGATCCGAGCGAGGGCTAGGGAGGATTCCAAACCTAGTAACATTTTGCCAATTTAGAAGTAAAAATTCAAGCCCCCTACTTAAAAGAAGGAAGCCTCGTATAGCTAGTAGTCATTCTGAGTGTCATGGCCTCATAAAGGTAATAACAGATTACATAAAGGAAACTGCTCTTAATGTTTGGAAGTTGAGTTATGGCAACTGGATTTGTTTTCTTTTTGGTTTGAAAAGTTTTGGTGCCAATCCAAGTAGCTTTTTCAGTCTTCCATTCTTAATGTTCTATCAACAACTCTGTTCCTCACTGTGACCTTATCTCCATCCTTTAGGTTCCTTTATATTAGGGGTGTCAACTCAAGGCCCACGGGCCAGATCTGGCTTGCAAATTGCTTAGATCTGGCCAGGGGTTGGATTCAACTGGTGTTACTACCGGTTCGGTGACTATGTTTGCTGCACACGCATGTAAAAAAATCTTAAGCTGTGCTGCCCGGACAGCTAAAAAGTGCGGCGCACAGCATTTGAAAAGCCTCTTTTTTCTTGCTTTTTCAACCTCAGCTGTGCCGTGCAAAACAGCTGAGGTTGAAAAAGCAGGAAATAAAGGACAGGTAAGAGCCCAGGCGGACGGGTGGGCCAAAGAGCAGCAAACACAAAACCAGTTCGGTGTCTGCTGCTCTTCAGAGCTACTGGTTCTTTAGAACTGGATCTTTAGAACTGGATCTGGATCTGGCCTGTGGGAACACCATGGAAACAGCAAAGGACCAGCCTGCAGTGTCTCTGCCAGCAAAAACAGAGCTCGGGAGGGTTGTGTGTACCCCCAGGCCTCATTTTCAGCTGCAATGGCCTCCTGTAGCCAATGAAAACAGGCCCCATTTTTGCTGGTAGAGGGCTGCAGGAGTCTGTCATGGCCAAAAATGGGTCCGGGAAGCTGCATACAGCCTTCCCCCGGCTCCATTTTTGCTGGCAGAGGGCTTGCAAAACAAATTAAAAACAAAACAAAAGGAGAAATGTTTCCCCTTTTGCAGTTGAGCATGTAAGAAGGGACAGGAAAGGAGAAAGGGAAAGAGGAAAGACAAAGAAAAAGAAGGAAAGATTGGAAGAGACCAAGGAAGGAAAAATAAGGAAAGAGGGGAAGGAAGAAGAAAAGAGAATGAAGATGGAAGAGAAGAGAAGGAAGGAGATTATAATGAGAATGAGGGACTTTTAAGTGGGGAATAAGACTGGTGCTTCATCTGAAAATAATAATGTTTTTTTTTCCAGATATGTGACTTGGGTATGTAAATAATCTAAGAGAACAAAGGAAAGCAAAAGTAAATGTGAATTTAGCAGATGAAATCCCAAAGGTGTTTTTTTTTGTTTTTTTTCATTTTTCATTGAAAATGTTTTGTTTCTCATCCAAGAAGCTGTGGTTGACAATCTTCTTTGCAGAAGTCCAGAAAGACATTTGGCAGATGAAAATGGAGTCAACCTAAACATGGGAAGATTCAACTAACAAATTGCTTTCTTCTTTCACATTTATTGGAGCTGGGTGTCCCATTACAACAGAGTATTCTGGAAAATCTAAGTAGGAACTCTTGTCCTAATCATCTTTTTAGAGCTTTAAATACAAATAGCATTTATTTATTTTTTGCCAGTAGGGGGAGAGGTCAAAATGATTAAAAGTTAAGTGCTTGTGGGACTGTAAATATTCTTGGAGGACACAAGCCAAGATATTATTTGCCCATTTATTATTTATCTCCCAACAGTTTCTTTGCTTCTGCTTGTCTCACTAAAGTGAAGTTTGATACTGGAGTTTAGTTAAGAGCTATATAGTTCTCACCTACAGGTGAAACTCGAAAAATTAGAATATCATGCAAAAGTTCATTTATTTCAGTAATGCAACTTAAAAGATGAAACTAATATATGTTAGACTCATTACATGCAAAGCAAGATAGTTCAATCCGTGATTTGTCATAATTGAGATGATTAAGGCTTACAGCTCATGAAAACCCCAAATCCACAATCTCAGAAAATTAGAATATTACATGCAATCAATAAAACAAGGATTGTACATAGAACAATATCGGACCTCTGAAAAGTATAAGCATGCATATGTACTCAGTACTTGGTTTGGGGGCCTTTTGCAGCAATTACTGCCTCAATGCGGCGTGGCATGGAAGCTATCAGCCTGTGGCACTGCCGAGGTGTTATGGAAGACCAGGATGCTTCAATAGCGGCCTTCAGCTCTTCTGCATTGTTCGGTCTCATGTCTCTCATCTTTCTCTTGGCAATGCCCCATAGATTCTCTATGGGTTTCAGATCAGGCGAGTTTGCTGGCCAATCAAGCCCAGTAATTCCACGGTCATTGAACCAGGTTTTGGTGCTTTTGGCAATGTGGGCAGGTGCCAAGTCCTGCTGGAAAATGAAGTCAGCATCCCCATAAAGCTCATCTGTGGAAGGAAGCATGAAGTGCTCCAAAATCTCCTGGAAGACGGTTGCATTGACCCTGGACTTAACTTAAGCACAGTTGACCAACATCAGCAGACGACATGACTTCCCAAATCAACACAGACTGTGAAAACTTCACACTGGACTTCAAGCATCTTGCAGTGTGTGCCTCTCCATTCTTCCTCCAGACTCTGGGTCCTTGGTTCCCAAATGAGATGTAAAAGTTGCTCTCATCAGAAAAGAAGACTTTGGACCACTGAGCAACAGACCAGTTCTATTTTTCTTTAGCCCAGGTAAGACGCTTCTGACATTGTTTGTTGTTCAGGAGTGGCTTGACAAGAGGAATACGACATTTGAAGCCCATGTCTAGGATCTGTCTGTGTGTGGTGGCTCTTGATGCACTGACTCCAGCCTCAGTCCACTCCTTGTGAAAGTCCTCAATACTTTTGAATGGCCTTTTCCTGACAATTCTCTCCAGGCTGTGGTCATCCCTGCTGCTTGTGCACCTTTTTCTTCCACACTTTTCCCTTCCCCATAACTTTCTATTAATGTGTTTTGATACAGCACTTTGGGAACATCCAACTTCTTTTGCAATTACCTTTTGAGGCTTTCCCTCCTTATGGAGGGTGTCAATGACAGTTTTCTGCACAACTGTCAGGTCAGCAGTCTTTCCCATGATTGTGATTCCTACTGAACCAGACTGAGAGACCATTTGAAGGCTCAGGAACCCTTTGCAGGTGTTATGGCTTAATTAGCTGATTAGAGTGTAACACTTTGAGCCTAGAATATTGAACCTTTTCACAATATTCTAATTTTCTGAGATTGTGGATTTGGGGTTTTCATGAGCTGTAAACCATAATCATCTCAATTATGACAAATCATGGTTTGAACTGTCTTGCTTTGCATGTAATGCGTCTGTCTCATATATTAGATTCACCTTTTAAGTTGTATTACTGAAATAAATGAACTTTTGCATGATATTCTAATTTTTTGAGTTTCACCTGTATATAACCAGCTTGGTCGAATCTTTGCTTTGACTTTTTATCATTTATCTGTTGGCTCCCACTCCCAAACATTAAGAAGAAAATGATGAAAACTAAGATTGATTAGCTGTGTTTGCTAGCATTTGTTTTTATCTTCTTTTTCAGGACTTGGCTAATGGAATAAAAATGAATTGCACTTTCTTAATAATGTTCATTTAGGATTAAGCTTCTCTGGGGAGGTAGTTTTAGTGACAAGTAAATGATAAATTGCATATTTAATTACATGAAAAGCAAGTCAGTTTTATGTACCAGTTTAGAAACTAACCAGCAATTATGCTAGTACATCTCATTTCCAATTATAATTGGGTGAATCTGATGCATTTTAAGCATTCTTTATTTTGTTCAGAAACATTATTTTAAAAAGAAAAAAACTTCTAAATCATCCAATGTTTACTGCAAACAATAGTGTAAATGAATTGATCATCTAACAATTACTCTAAAACAATAGTAATATGTTTTTTTTTTTACTTAGTCTAAATATACATCTTATTTTTTTTTTAATTTAAATGTTACTTATATAAATGTAAGTTTATTTAAGTTAATTTAAACTTCACTACTTGAATTGTTGTATTGTCAGAATGGGAAAAAAAGTGTATGCATATTTCTTATGTTACTCTTTTAATATTTTGCATTAATCTATGAATTCAGTTAAACAGTATTAATTTTGGACTACAGATAAACCTGTGAATTTAGAAAATATATAGAATTATTTTCAAAAGGTCATTGATTAGGTTTATCGCAATGATACTATTCAGACAGAAATCTTCCAGTGCAAGTCTCAGTATTATGGGCAGTATTAAAATAGCTGTCTGTATAATTGGTTTAACAATTATATGTATTTTGTTAGTCAATAAAACAATGGAATGAAAAGGAATAAAAAGAAGAGTGCTTATATATTTAATGCTATCCCCCAACTTTCTTTTCCTGTTTGATTTTTTTTTTTTTTTTTTTTTTTGCCAAATGAATTCTGAATTGGCTACATATTTAATAACATACATGTGATCTTTGACAATAACCACTGAATTAATGAAATCCAAGGGAGATGTTAATTAGGAAAAAAACTGAAGGATTAGTTAATGTGTCCTGCTGCCTTTTGCTTCAAGGTACATACTTTATTTTGTGCATTTTATGCACAATTAGGACTGGTAATTTTTTTTTTTTGTTTGTTAAGGAAAGTAGTCACTAGGTGAATTATTGAAAATTTGAACACTTTTATACATAATAATGCACACATGCATGTGTATGCAAGCATATATATGCAAACATATATACCCATAAATACTCAACACAAATCATTTTACTTTCATTTAAAATGTAATAAGGAAAAATGCAATTAATCTAACTTCTTAACTTTATAGGAAGTTTTAATAGATTATGTAGCTTTATTTCTGTCCTTCTGAAAGCAAAATACCATTTTAGAAGACCATATGGCAGGTGCCTCAATGCTCTAGGGTGATGCTAAAACATATGACTCTAGCTCATTATAAGAATTTCCTGGGATCTTCTTAATTGCTTCTGTAATTAAAATTCTTTCTCTCAAATACCTTTCCTTTCCAAAAATTGTGAAAATGCCAAACAAATAATATGGAAGAAATAACTTCTTTCAGTTGTTGCATGAAGATCAAAAAGGAAATTATTGGGGTAGAATTACAAAGGTGAAGAAAATCTTTTTATATACATCATTTGTTAATATAGTTATGAATGTATCACACATTGTTCTTTTGGGTGTACAATGTTTTGAGGTATATTGTTTTCTATAGGTAGTGTAAGTTTGACAGTGCCTTCAAAAAATTTTGGGTCTGAGAAATTGTTCTTCATTAGTTATGAAGAAATGAATTCCAATGGAGTCTGGTGAAATTTTTCACATACATACTCTAAAAATAACCAGATACTTTGTATGCAGAGTGATCTAAATATGGGCCTGCCAACTTCAAGGCCGGTTTTCATTTACCTCTAGAAGTCTCTGGAGGTTTTCAAGAAGAAACTGAACAGCTATTTGTCTGGAATGGTATTGGGTCTCTAGTTTGAGCAGGAGGTTGGACTAGAAGATCTCCAAGGACCCTATTAGAACCCTGTTATGTTTTGTTCTATATTCTATAGTATATGGCCATCTATTATGCTGCATTACAATATTCCAGAAATTTAGAAAGGCCCAATGCCAAGATTTCTAACTCTGACATCGCTTTCCTACTCAGATAAAATTGATATAGGAAAGCTTCATGAATAATATTACAGTGCCCAGAGGGCTTGAATAAACAGCATTCAATGACTAAAGAATCTTAATTTTTTTTTTACAAGGCTTCAAATTAAGCAAGCCAAAGAAATTAAACCAGGAGAAATTTTGAAGTATATATGATATAGGTATATTGTTTTAAGATTCTACAGACAAATTAATTCTTAGTTTACAACTGTTAGGTAAGATCCTCTATAACAGTGTTTCTTAACCAAGCTAACTTTCAGATGGATGGACTTTATCTCCCAGAATTCGTCAGCCAAAAACATCTATGAAGACTGAGAAACACTGCTGTATAATCAGTATTGCAACATCTCCCCATGTTGTTAATTGAAATTTCCCATATTACATCATACTGGATCAATTTCTGTACTACTAAAAGAGCCCATTGGTCAGTGGTCTGATAATTCAAGCACAAGCACTAGAAAAATACCAACTTCCATTAGATTAGATGTACTTTAGCATCATCTAACGGCCACCCAAGTCTTTTGCATTCTAGACATGGTAGTCCTAAAATAAGAATACTTTATGCTTTCCCAAATGGATCATCAACCAAAGAAGAATATGACTAAATTCAAGGTCTGGATGATGCACTGAAGCAGATCCAAACTACCATTTCTGATGGTAGTTCAGGCCTAACATTTCTAATTGTTTAGCCACCCATTCTGCAAAAAAATATTTATGACCTGGCCTAATGTTGATCACAGCAATGCTTGACCATTTGGAAGAGCACTTGTAAGACAGATAAAATAAAATAAGATAACTTTTATTGACATTGTTTTTTTACTGCAAGCACACCAGCCCACATTAAAAATGAAATTCTGTTGCCTGCTGTCAAGAGAGCATATACCTACTCAAACACATACATAATACATACATACACATGCTATATACATACAGTACATAAATATATACCTGCACCACACACACACACAGAGAGAGAGAGAGAGGGGGAGAGAGAGAGACTAGATAGATAGAAGACAGACAGACAGACAGACAGACAAGGTAGATAGACATAGATAGGTATAGATAAATAGATATAAATAAACATAGATATAGATTATAAATCACCCATTTTGAATACATAATGGAAAGAGGTAACTTGAGAATTCACAAGGTTGATGCTACATGGGACAAAATTTGTCTGAATCTAGATGTTCTGCTTTGGATACCATGAAGCCTCCTCACAGAAGGTAATAAGGAAAACAGGTCATGAATAAGATGTGTAATATCCCTGACAATTCTGCAGACTCTGCTCAAGCATTGCTTATGTGCAATGCCCTAGATAGAAGGAGGTGAACTACCAATTGTCTTTTCTACCATCCTCAACACTCTCTGCACCGCCTTCCTTTTGAAGCAGCAAGTTTAATGGAGACAGATTATTGCCATAGTTTGACTTTTGGTTGGGATTAATGGCAGACTAGTTGTCTTTGTAGGAGCAGAGATAGCACAACAATGGAATTTGGAGTCCAGAGGGACAACACTGAACAAAGGTGAGATCATGTTCTTATTCCATAAGTAAACTGCAGGAATTTAAGGGTTTTTTTTTTATATTGTCTATACGGACAATAAAATCAGCCAAACCTAATTTCTTAGCCACATTTGTAAATAATTTATCTCAAGCTGTAAAATAATTATCTTTTCCAAGAGATAAGAAGTCCTCTTGATAAGTCTCATTTTTTCTGGATTACAAAATTAAAGGAAGACTTAGAGACTTAAAGCATAAAGATTATTTGGCAAAAAGCTTAACAAGGGATGATATATGGAATTTAAAATAGATAAAGGGGAATGCTATTTTTATATAGTGAATTTTCTCTAAACCTGAATTGGAAAACTGTAATTGAATAAGGCAATTAACTCAGCCCTTCCATGGAAATATTATTTCCTTTTTACCAAAGACTATAGATAACTGGCAGAATTTACAAAACAAAACATAAAGGTAACTTGAGTGGACTGAGTATTTGACTATGACCATGGAAATGCAGATGTGATTTGTACCGATGATTACAGCATCAAAAGTTTAAGATGATAAAAGAAGAAAAGAGGGAGTGAAGTTTGATTTTCTCTTTTATCTTGTATAACACTTTCATTTTTGGATTGTAACCTAGTGACACCAAAGGCTGCATGATTGCAGGGCAGAACAGGATCCTTAGAACAGAGAAGACAATTGTGTTAGATTAAAAAATGTGTGGTCAACTTCATAAACAGATTGGGTGATTCACTTGAGATTCAATGTATAGCTTTTGAAAAAAAAAAGATTAAAATCCTGATAAAATGGAAAATTATATATCAAATGCCTGGAGATATAAAACAAGTTAATGATAAGATAGAAAATCTGGAAAGTAAAACAGAAGTTATAGATAGAAAATTGGAGAGAGAGTTGGATAATTTGATTCTATTGGAATTGAGACAGAAAAAAAATTCTCTGAGATTTGGAGCGATCCTAGAGAACTAGAGCTCTGATGAAAATATTAGAGAAAGAATTATGCAGGCTTTGACAAATTACTTGACAGCAGGAAGATACAGAGGCAAAGATAGATAAAATGTATAGAATAAATTCAAGGTTTTCAAGAACTACCTGTAGAAATATTCCAAGGGGTGTCTTGGTGCATGGTGTGGGGAAAAAAACAAGGGATAAAGTTCAGCAAAAACATTTCAATATAGAATTGAAGGTTGATAATGCAGATGTAATTACCCTAAAATAAGTTCCTTGAATATAGATTATATCTATGCTGTATATACTGTATGTATTGTACATATATGTATATGGTATATACATGTATGTGTGTGTGCATGAGTGTGTGTGTACTACATATAGTGTATATACTGTATATATGTCATAAACGCAGGATTTGGGCAACCTGGAAATGCTACCATTTCCATATATTGAATCAAGATTGATCTTGTAGAACTGTTAACCTGTCAGACCCAAGAATGGCATAGAAAAACCCAGCCAAAGTTCACTTCTTTAGAATATACTGGGGACAAGAAATAGCAGTGAGCTATAACCTTCCTTAAATGGACTCCAGAGCTTAAATGGACTCCGGAGAATGGTAGAGGATGGGAAAGCCTGGAGGAATGTTGTCCATGTGGTCACAATGGGTCGGATACGACTTTGCAACTACAACATTACCTTCCTTCCTTCCTTCCTTCCTTCCTTCCTTCCTTCCTTCCTTTCTGCCCTTTATTGTACACTTTTAAAATTAGGAATATTTTTAGGTTATTAAATCATCCTCTTGGCTCATAGGGGGAGGTAGATTTCTTGAAAAAGAAAAACTTGATTTGATTCACCATTATCCTCCTCAGTAGTTTACATAGAGTTTAGTCTGATATGGTTTCACTTTTGATTGCCAGGCAAACCTAGGCTTCTCAGTCAATCAACATAGGTATGATTCATTTAATAAGTAGAGAAGATAATTGTCTGATACAAGCAATCCATTCTTCTTTGCTAGTCTTTTTTTTTTGTCCCCATCTGTTTTCTATTTTTCCAACATAAATAGATTAGGGGGCGTGCATAAGCGCACCAACGTGCCTACCGTCCCTGTCCTATTGTTTCTCTTATTCTTTTATTTTTCTTATATGTAACCATTTCATGTATTCACAACTATGTATACATTTATACTTATTATCTTGTAAACAATTGGCAAATCAAATAAATAAATAAATAAATAAAAATAAACAAAGGCTGGTGCCCTAAATATATCTGTTACCAGGCTCATTCTAATGACAGGAGTAGAGAGGGAAATTGATGTATCACTCAAATTATCTATAGCACTGCTTAGTGCATTGGAAGACTCATATGTTGTCTTAGGAAATATCAAAATAAATTCTAGTTTTCTTTTTACTGTTTTGCCACCTCCTTGTAATGTGCTCCGTCCTTCCCGAGAAACGGCTGTTTCTCTATAGCCTATCACCACCTTCCTCTCCATACACACTATCCATCACAGGACCAGAATATATGAAGGTTTATGTAAGGCAAGAGCCTCTTGTAATACTTAACCTTGAGCATTTAACTTTCCCAAAAACTATTTAGGAGAAAATAATTGCTGTGGTTACATTTTGGCAAATAAGAGCATACATGTCAGGTGCAAAGAATCAGGAATACTCACTGAGTCCAAAGCACCAAACCATTTATTATTGCTACCTATATATAAGAATATATCAACTAATGGTCAAAGCTTAATAGGTTCTAGATAAGGATCAAAATTAACAAGGGATTAGACTTGGGTTTCTTGTGGCTGCACAATGTTTCCAAACTGATGACATGTTTAATCCCACATTCAAGCTCAGACTGCTCATATCCTACAATTCAAAGTTTGACCATCTTAACTCAAGACCATGAATAATTATGAAATATATATTGCTATTATGTTTCAGAGTTTGAGAACATGAAACTTTTTACAACCGAGACTTGTCATCAGTTTAAGTTATCCAAATTAAAAGTAGGAGAATAAGAGAGAGAAAGAGACAGGATTCCTCTGGTCATCATCTTCAGGACAATATCCCCTGAGAATATATATAATTCTGTTCTTTATAAAAAGAAACACAAAAAGCACACTGGGAAATCACACAAACCTGAATGAGAAGCTAATGTTATTCTCTGTAACAGTGGTTCTCAACTTGTGGTTTGTGGGCCTCTGGGGGAACACAATATCATCACAGTGGATCCACAAAGGCTTGAAGAAATGTTATGATTTTAATCTTTAGTGAAGTCTTTGGGGGTTTGTGGCCATGGTCCATGGTCATAAAAGGTATTTCAAGTGAAGAAAAGGTTGAGAACCACTGTTCTATAAATAAGGTCACGTTTGCCAATCCCCAGCACCAAATTCAATCCTGCAAATTAACATGGACAAGAATATTACATTCATCACAAATTCACTTTGGGAAAGCTATGGTGAATTTGCTTTTATATGGGAGAATAGGAAGCCTTTAATCTCACAAAAACAGTGGCCTGGTATTTTCAAGGGTATTGGCATATACCTTACTTTATGCTATTAAGTTAACTTTTTTAAGTTATTTTTTTTTATCAGTAGGCTACCTGACACAGAACCCATTGGTACCGTAATTTCATGATTGTATCAGAGTCTCTACTTGCAAATGGGAAACAAACTAAACAAATACAAATGACTTGGCAATGTAATTGGCTAAATGTCAAGATACATCAAAGTCTCAGACTGTAGCTCAGTTCGTAAAGTCAAAGTCTTTCCAACAGTCCTGAGGATCCCATGAGATCTGGTGTAACCTTGCTGATGACAGCAATTACACAAGTGTTATCAGCAGGCAGTGAGCATTACACATATTGTACTCTCATCAATGTACCTAATGGTTAAGGTGACATTTTTCTCCAAAGTTCTAAATGTCTAGCCTCCATCCCCCCACACACACTTTTTACTGTGTGGTTGTGCTTATTACAGAGGCATCATGTTAATTCCCCATATTTAAGGAGAGAGGATACAGCCACCCTACCTATGAACAAGTTTTCTGAGATATAATGATTTCTATCCGGGATTCCTTACCCTGTAAGTTTAAATGTATTTCTTTTAATATATTCTGCTAATGTTTATAATCTGAGGTATGGACTCAAATGTTCTTGAATATGTACATGGAACCGTTGGGGAGAATAGCTGGAGATTTCAGTTATATTTTCACTAGTGAGTAAATTAATTCAGGAAATACAGAATCAGATTAGAATTGAATGAGAATGTGATGGAGGATGGCTCATGTAATTAAATTGTAATGTACCCACACATTGCACCATTTACTCAATTCTGCTGCATCATCAAGTAAAATGCCAGGAGTTGTCAAAACAAGCCTACTACTCTCTCCCTAACTCTGTGGCCTCCACTACTTCATATAATTCCAACCATGGAGATTATGTCCACAAAGATGGCAGGATATGAACCACAGTGTTTACCATAGAATAGACATACGCATCACCACGTTATCTCCACCTTTGGGTGAATTCATTAAATAATCTTTTCCACAGTGCTACTACTTTGAACGCTGACAACGAATTAATCTAGTGTTTGATTTCTGCGTGTGCGTGTGTAACACACATAAAGATACATAGACACACAAACACACGTATATAGACACACATGCTATATTCATACCATAGATTAAAAAAAAGATTCCGTCAATATCACTGTGAAATCCCATATGTTCTATATGAAAAAAATGCAATGAAATGAAGTTAGCAGGTGTTACTAAAAAAAATATGCTTGCTCCTTTTGCAATATGCCAGAAGTTGATTGCAGAGTAAATGGAGAAGACCTATGAGATTCTTTCCGGTGCACACAAAAGGAATGAACCTATAATTAAATTACAGTTAAACACAGATGGTTGTTTTACAGCAGGTGTTCAGTTTTAAAAATGAATCTTTATACTATTTTTTGTACCAACAGATTGTCCATTCCATTTTTCCAGCAATATTTTCTAGCTTAAGCGAGGATTTATTTTTAAGTTTAAATTATTTTACAATTTTTAAGAAAAAATTGTATTCATTTCTTCAAATGATAATCTTACTATATTATGCTGTGCTTAATTCTACAACATTTCTAAAAAGAAAATGAGAATTCAGGTTTAATTTTAATTTAAAAAATTAAATTTAATTTTTGCCATCTATATAGGATGTAAGACGTTGCTATAAATAATGTTTAAGTATAAATTAAATTATTTTACTTTGTGATATATGGACAATTAGTTTATGTTAATACAGGAAAGAAGTGGGGCGTAAACCAACAAAGTCATAGTTATTCCAGCTATTTTATGAATAAGTATTGTAAATTATGAGAATGTAGCACAGACGGGATATCTGTAGTATGTCCTTAGCAGTTGTTGTGGTTATTTTTTTAAATCATATTTTTTCAGTCTTCCTCTTTCCTTTGCATCTTGTAACACCTTATATTTAACTCAGTTAAATTTGTTTGTTTGTTTGCCTTACTATACAAATCTAGATATATCCTTTTACTACTATTTAAAAGGGGCATCATTTGTCATAACAGGTATTGTGTGAAACAAAAACATCATTCCAGGCAAACCTTTCATTTTTATCAGGGAATTTCTCCCAAACAACATCAATTGTAATTTCTCCCTTCTTAGCATGTCTTTTTAAGTTTCATTCCATGTTTTAACATTGTTATATTGAAATAACATAACAATTTTTTTCAGAATGATACCCAGGTATTTTCCTTTTTCCCTCTGTGCTAAACTTGTTTTCTTTACCAATTCTGCTTTTTATATTTTTGGTAACATCTTTGCCCTCTGATTATTAACTTTAAAACCTGCTAATGTACCATATTCTTTTATTTTTTTCCCCATTTAGATCTCTGTTCAGGGGTGGGATCCAACCAGCATAACAACTGGTTAAGGGAGTGCGCGCATGCACGTCAAATGCACGCACATGCATGCTACCATCTCTGGCAAGCATTTACCTTCTCCAGCTGATGAGTGGCACTCAGCTGTGCCATGCAAAGCAGCTGAGGAGGAAAACACTAAAGCCACTAAAGGACAGCCTACAGCCTGGGTGGGCAGGAGGGACAAACAGCAGACCAAAACTTCATCCCAGCGAACCGGTTAGCTCCTCTTCGGAGCTACTGGTTCTATAGAATCAGACCAAACCGGTAGGATCTCACCCCTGTCTCTGTTCCCTTTAGCGGATTTTTCAGAATCAACACCAAGTCATCAGCCCTTAATTTACAAGTTGCTTTCTTTTTAAATTTTCACTCTAACAATTCTTTCATCTTGTTTTATATTTCTAGCCAATATTTCAAGAAGTAAACTAAATAGGAGAGGAGACAACAAATGTGATGTTCTGATCTGACTCTGCTGTCAGGTATGTAGGAAGCAGTTGTTGAGCTAAGGTAGTATGAGAGAATTAGAATTGCAAGCTAACTCTGCCCACAGTCTGGAGTTTGATCTTGATGGGTTCAAGGTTGACTCAGCCTTCCATCCTTCTGAGGTCAGTTAAATGAGGACCCAAATTGTTGGTGGCAATATGCCAACATTGTAAACCATCGAGTGCTGTAAAGAATGCTGTAAAGGTGTAAATAAGTCCAAGTATGATTGCTATTGCTATAGAATTAATGATGAAATCATGGAATAAGATGGCATAAATCTTCGAATTCATAAACAAGAATGCAGCTACGATATATTTGTGGCATCTATCTCCAAATCAGAGGTGGTATTCAGCAGGTTCTGACCAGTTCTGGAGAACCAGTAGCGGAAATTTTGAGTAGTTTGGAGAACCAGCAAATACCACCTCTGACTGGCCCACCCCCATCTATTTTCTGCCTCCAGAGTCCCAGCTGATCGGCCGGGTCTTCTTTTGTTGCCCTGCACAGGAGAACGGAGCTGAAAAGAAGGTTAGTGGGGTGGGGAGGGAATGGGATTTTGCAGTAGCCTTCCCCTGCCACACCCACCAAGCCATGCCATGCCCACCAAGCCATGCCCACAGAACTGGTAGTAAAAAATTCATACTAGAATTCACACTCTCCTGTTTTCTAGCCTAGTAGTGCCATAACCACTACTCCAAACTGGGTCATAAAATTAAATTCTACTTTTGTTTTAAGATCTCCAAAAAATCCCAATAGAAAATTCATAAGCAAAAATTATTAAATACTGATTGACTTCCATTTTAATCATATATTGAGGCTATCACTCTTACCTAATTTAAATACCCTCATTCTATTTGCTGAATTCCATTGTTTCTATACCTAAAATCTTTGTAAGCCATTCAGAGTCATGGAGAGCGAATTGGGCAGCTGTATGAATTTTCTTAAATGAATAAAATCTAAAGGGAAATATGTAAGGAAGAAGAAGAAACATTCCTTCAAAAATTTAAGTGAGGAATGAACAAGCTCAATGGCCAGGTAATATTTATTATCTGTTGAAATGCAGCAATAAAGCTGAAGACCAGGAAGAAGGAGGGGGGGAAAGGGAGGGAGCACTGGATCCTGCAACAGACAATTAGATGACACTCCCTGTCCCCAATGTAGAGATAGCTATTTGTCTGGATGTGTTGTCTGGTTGATCCGAGGAAAGGTTATACAAATGCCCTAAAGCTAATCTAATTGAATACTGTATTTCCTCAAGGCTTTTTCCCCTTCTCTGACTAAAAAAAAACACCACAGCAACTTTACAAAAACATGTTCCAAAGTGTGATAGTGGTACTGGTGTTGTGCAGCAGTTCTTACTTTCTGTCCGCAATAATCAGAAGTAGGTCTCGGTCCCAGACAGTGGTAGTATTCAGCTGGTTCGCACCAGTTCGGTAGTAAGGATTTGGCATGGGTCACTGAACCGGTAGTAAGCTCTGGCTGGCCACACCGCCTACCTGGTCGCCTGGTCGCCGCTACCTTGCTTGCCTCACCCGCTCGATGCTCTCTCACTCCACCTGCCTGACACTCACTCCTTAAGGTATTTCTCTTTTTTTCCCTCCCAACAATCAGCTGTTCATACTGGGATTCCCCTAGCTTGCCTTACTGCTTCACCCAGGAGGATTCACTGAGGCCCAGGAAGGCAAAAAATGGAGGGAGGGGAGCATCCCCCCTCTCTCCGTTTTTTGCCTTCCTGAGCTCCAGGGAGACTTCTGGGAGCAAAAACGCCCTCCCAAGAGGCTCCCCTGAGGCCCAGAAGTCCCCAAAACAGAGCAAGGGGGGGGTGCTGCGCGCCCCCTCCAGACTCAATTTTTTTTCTTCCTGAGCCCCAGGGGAGCCTTCTGGGAGCAAAGTGCCCCCCTCCCAGGAGGCTTGCCTGAGGCCTAGAAGGCCCAAAAAACTGGTGGGGGGTGGCTGCAAAAAAGCAAAAAAAAAAAAAAAAAAAAGCCATGCCCACCAAGCCACACCCCCAGAACCAGTAGTAAAAAGTTTTGCATCCCACCATGGTCCCAGAACAGTGGAGAACACAATCTGGATCTAATTGGGGGCAAATTGGTTCAGGTTGCAGAGAAACTCCAAAAGAGTTGGACGGAGAGTAGAGGGAGAAGATGCTAAGGAATCCTATCTTTTTTTCATTTCTAGTTCAGGACTAAGGATGAACCGACTCTTGAAAAACTATTGGAGGGACCATTCAATCCTCCAAATACACATGATTGAATTTTTCCTCTTGCCCATTTTTTAATTGAAAATTAGGATGGGAAAATTCCAGTGATTATTTATTCAAGAAGTTCTAAACTCTCCATTGTATTATTGTGGCTTAAAAATCTTTATTCCAAGACTCCACTAACACATCACTTTCTTTTGTTGCCTTTAATTAAAGTGTCAGCTGATCATCTTTTTGTAACCAAGCTCCAGAAGTGAATTATTGGCAGACAAACTCGTACTGACAATATTGTCAGAAGACTGATGTGAAGCTATTATATTAATGTTAATAATAATAGGAGGAAAAATCCCACTGCTCATTTTCAGCATGTATGTCATTTCCAATCAAATAGTAATATCACTATTCCCCACAAGTAAAAAACATTGTATTAGAAGAAAGAAATGTTATCAGTTGTATTTGTTTCTATTGTTTGTGTTTTTATTAATTCTGGTGATCTTTACTATTTTGGCATTTATAAACGCTTTTATTGTTTATTTACAAGAGTCGCAACTCAGAAATAAGCTAAGATAATATTATTAAGAATGACAGGTGAGTGAATAATATTATCATTTTCGTTAATATTAGAGCCTTTTTTTCAAGGAAGCATGACTTTGGGCTTGATTGCTAGAGATTTTAGCATGACTATCCACATACGGGCAACACAGAGACTTTCTATATTGCCTTGAAGTGTTAAAATCTATGGCAGTTGGTATTCATTAATATTTGGAGGACTTCATTTTACCCATTTCTGCTGTTAACTTATAGGTACTAACATAAGCTATGAAGCTGGGATGAGCTTAAATAAATAATTTTATATGCTTCAGCCATAGGGATGGAAATGCTCACACTTATTAAGAAACCCAATATATTTTGTTGCCTCAAGAGTGTGCCTCAAAAGTGATTGGATAGGACAGTGATGGCTAACCTTTTCCTCGTCGTATGCCGAATGTGCATGAGTGCCTCTACCCATAATGCAATGTCCTTGCGACCTCCCCTGCCCCCATGTGCATACGTGCGTCTCTGCATGCACACTGTGTGCCTCTGCACATGCACACATGACCCCTTCCCCCATGCCTCAGATACCCAACAATCAGCTGGCTGGCGGGGGGCACACATATGCATGCGCAATGGGGCTGTTCCAGGTGACCTCAGAAATGGCTCTGTGTGCCACTTCCGGCATGTGTGCCATAGGTTTGCCATCACAGGGATAGGACAACATATAGAACTGGCCAAACAATCAAGTTTCAATCAAGTTTCTTTTTCTGCCTGTCATTTCCACTTTCCTGCTCCCAGTTGTATTTATTTATTTATTTATTTAGAAAATTGATATAACTCTGAGCTCACTTTCAGAGACTCTAAGCCAGTGGCGCCCAACCTTTTTTGAACCAGGGACCGGTTTCACGATTATTTATTCTTCCACGGACCGGTACCTGAGTAACATGACACTCCACCGCCATCAGGACAGCTCTTCGTTCGAAGCCGCCCTCCCCCTCTTTGACGAAACTAAGGCGCGAGCACCTAAATGCCGCTTTCCAACTGAAAACCCAGAAGCACTTTCCAACCGAAAACCCGGAAGCATCCGAAAACCCGGAAACGTCGTCGAAACAAGATGGTGGCACCCAAGCTTTGCGGCCTGGTAAAAAATGGACCGGTACCAGTCCGGGGACCGGTGGTTGGGGACCCCTGCTCTAGGCAACTTGCAAGGATAAATCCCCAGTACAAAATAACCCCTACCCCTCTGGTGACAACAATCAGACCTGCTACTTTATGGGCTCCATATCACCTTGGATCCCCCAGGGCCATTTATCAAAGTGTGGTGCAATCTTATCTCTGCAGGGATAAGAGAGATTCCCACAGAGAGGGAGCCATTACAGAGAAGGCCGTTCTTCTTGATCCTGCTAGATGGACCTCGTTAAAAGAGGGGATACATAGCGTTCCCTGCCTCCCTGTTTTGTAGGATCAAATAGAATTTTAAAATTTAGTTATATGTAATTTTATAATTAAAAGTTGTTAGCACGTTTTAATGCGATAAATCATGGGTATCAAACTTGCAGCATCACGTTGCGGTCACATGACATTTCGTGATTCTTTTTCCCTTCGGGGAGCTGGGGTGGGCGTGGCCTGCATGCGACACATCCAGCCCACAGGCCTCCAGTTTGACATCCCTGCTATAAATAAAGAGTTTCCATTGACATGTCAGGGAAAGGCTCCATAGTTTCTGGATTTACTCTTTTCCCCCAAGAACTGAAACTATCAAGAGCTATTAGGACTTTTATTTTGGAAGTCTGGGCAGCACAGAAGAAAAGAAGAACCTTAATTCCTTCCTGATAAATGTCAGAACATAACTGCTTCCATGGTATGCTGACTGAGTAGGATTTAAAGAATCTCAACAAACTCCTCTATTCTTTCAAAAAGAGTTTTACAAATCTTGTAGTTTGTGCAAGTCAAAGATTAAGCATTTTAATCAGTACTGTTTCCTAGCCTGATTTGATTGCTTAGTGTACCCTCTGACTATCATTAAGTGTTGTACCTTATGATTCTTGACTCTTGATGAATGTATCTTTTCTTTTGTGTATACTGAGAGCACTCACACCAAGACAAATTCCTTGTGTGTCCAATCACACTTGGCCAATAATAAAGAATTCTATTCTATTCTATCAGTACTGAGATTTCATTTATTTATTATTATATTTGTGCCTCACATTTCCTCTTAAAACTCAAGATTGTAGACTTGGGGATCTTCACTAATTTTCTCCTCAGACAATAATCCTGTAAAATATCTGTGATTATGACTGGACACTAACACCCCACCCTTTAATGAGGATAGCCCCTATCTTACATCTTAACTAGAGAGAAAACCTTTCCCTTTTTTCCATTCTGATACAGGTAGTCCTTGACTTACAACCATTCATTTAGTAACTGCTTGAAGTTATGACACTGAAAAAAGTGACTTAAGATCATTTTTCACACTTACATCCATTGTAGCCTCTCCATGGTCAGGTGAACAATATTACGTGATCACCTTTTGAGACCTTTTAAGAAGCAAAAATCAATGGGGAAGCCAGATTCACTCAACAATCTGGTTATTAACTTTTACAACTGCAATAATTCAGCTAAAACTATTAC